>NW_025901373.1:0-62363 GCF_022539505.1 Lolium rigidum
CGACGAAAAATACCCCTTAGCGGACGATTTTGAGACGTTGTCTATCAGAACTTTTCTTGTAGTGGTAGTAGGTAGGTATGGTGGACACAAATGGCATAGTAGTTGGCTCAAAGATTTTGGATGCATGAGAAGTATTCCCTCTCGATACAAGGCTTAGGCTAGCAAGGTTATTTGAAACAAACACAAGGATGAACCGGTGCAGCAGAAACTCACATAAAAGACATATTGTAAACATTATAAGACTCTACACCGTCTTCCTTGTTGTTCAAAACTCAATACTAGAAATTATCTAGACTTTAGAGAGACCAAATATGCAAACCAAATTTTAGCAAGCTCTATGTATTTCTTCATTAATAGGTGCAAAGTATATGATGCAAGAGATTAAACATGAGCACAACAATTGCCAAGTATCAAATTATCCAAGACATTTTATCAATTACTACATGTAGCATTTCCCGTTTCCAACCATATAACAATTAACGAAGCAGTTTCAACCTTCGCCATGAACATTAAAAGCTAAGAACACATGTGTTCATATGAACCAACGGAGCGTGTCTCTATCCCACACAAGCATGTATTTATTCAGAGAATGAAAATAACAAAACGAAAATAAAAGCACACAGACGCTCCAAGTAAAGCACATAAGATGTGACCGAATAAAAATATAGTTTCAAGAGAAGAAACCTGATAAGTTGTCGATGAAGAAGGGGATGCCTTGGGCATCCCCAAGCTTAGATGCTTGAGTATTCTTGAAATATGCAAGGATGAACCATGGGGGCATCCCCAAGCTTAGACTCTTCACTCTTCTTGATCATAGTATATCATCCTCCTCTCTTGACCCTTGAAAACTTCCTCCACACCAAACTCGAAACAAACTCATTAGAGGGTTAGTGCATAATAAAAATTCACATGTTCAGAGGTGACACAATCATTCTTAACACTTCTGGACATTGCCCAAAGCTACGGGAAGGTAATGGAACAAGGAAATCCACCCAACACAGCGAAAGAGGCAATGCGAAATAAAAGGCAGAATCTGTCAAAACAGAACAGTCCGTAAAGACGAATTTAATTGAGGCACCAGACTTGCTCAAATGAAAATACTCAAATTGAATGAAAGTTGCGTACATATCTGAGGATCACTCACGTAAATTGGCATAATTTTCTGAGTTACCTACAGAGAATTAGGCCCAGATTCGTTACAGCAAGAAATCTGTTTCTGCGCAGTAATCCAAATCTAGTATGAACCTTACTATCAAAGACTTTACTTGGCACAACAATGCAATAAAACTAAGATAAGGAGAGGTTGCTACAGTAGTAACAACTTCCAAGACACAAATATAAAATAAAAGTACTGTAGCAAAATAAACACATGGGTTATCTCCCAAGAAGTTCTTTCTTTATAGCCATTAAGATGGGCTCAACAGTTTTAATGATGCACTCGCAAGAAATACTATTTGAAGCAAAAGAGAGCATGAAGAAGCAAATTCAAAACAAATTTAAGTCTAACATGCTTCCTATGCATAGGAATCTTGTAAATAAACAAATTCATGAAGCATAATGCAACAATCATAGAAAGATAAAACAAGTGCAGCTTCAAGATTTTCAGCAAAAAGAGAGGTGTTTTAGTAACATGAAAATTTCTACAACCATATTTTCCTCTCTCATAATAACTTTCAGTAGCATCATGAGCAAACTCAACAATATAACTATCACATAAAGCATTCTTATCATGAGTCTCATGCATAAAATTATTACTCTCCACATAGGCATAGTCATTCTTATTAATTGTAGTGGGAGCAAATTCAACAAAGTAGCTATCATTATTATTCTCATCATCAAGTATAGGAGGCATATTGTAATCATAATGAAATTTATCCTCCATAACAGGCGGTACTAAAAGACCAATATCATTATAATCATCATAAATAGGAGGCAAAGTATCATCAAAGTAAATTTTCTCCTCAATGCTTGGTGGACTAAAAAGATCATGCTCATCAGAACCAGCTTCCCCAAGCTTAGAACTTTCTATATCATTAGCAACAATGGTATTCAAAGCGTTCATACTAATATTACTACCAGCATGCAAATAAGATTCCATAGGTTTTTTAATTTTCGCATCAAACAATCCATGTTTTAAATCAGGAAATAGAATAAGAAGCTCATTGTTGTCCATTATGCCAAACTAGTATAAACAAGAAACAAAAAGATGCAATTGCAGGATCTAAAGGAAATAGCTTCGAGTACTTACAACGGCGAAAATAGCTTAGTAGCCGAGATCCGGAGTGGAAGTACCTTTTACCTTTCCTCCCCGGCAACGGCGCCAGAAAATAGCTTGATGTCTACGGGTGCTTCTATTCTTGTAGATAGTGTTGGGCCTCCAAGAGCAGAGGTTTGTAGAACAGCAGCAAGTTTCCCTTAAGTGGATCACCCAAGGTTTATCGAACTCGGGGAGGAAGAGGTCAAAGATATCCCTCTCATGCAACCCCGCAACCACAAAGCAAGAAGTCTCTTGTGTCCCCAACACACCTAATAGGTGCACTAGTTCGGCGAAGAGATAGTGAAATACAGGTGGTATAAATAAGTATGAGCAAGTGGCAACGGCACTCGGAAAAGTGCTTTGCCCAGGACAGTAGAACAAGCAAGTAGTAACGCAAGCAGTAGTAACGCAATAGAAACAAGAAACAAGCAGCGATAGCAGTATTTAGGAACAAGGCCTAGGGATTAGACTTTCACTGGTGGACACTCTCAACTTTGATCACATAACAGAATAGATAAATGCATACTCTACACTCTCTTGTTGGATGATGAACACAACTAATTGCGTAGGATTACACGAACCCTCAATGCCGGAGTTAACAAGCTCCACAATATTCAATGTTCATATTTAAATAACCTTAGAGTGCATGACAGATCAACACAACTAAACCAAGTACTAACATAGCATGCACACTCGTCACCTTCACACTATGTAGGAGGAATAGATCACATCAATACCATCATAGCAATAGTTAACTTCATAATCTACAAGAGATCATAATCATAGCCTACGCCAAGTACTAACACGGATGCACACACTGTCACCATTACACCGTGCAGGAGGAATAAACTACTTTAATAACATCACTAGAGTAGCACACGGATAAATTGTGATACAAAACACATTGCAATCATAAAGAGATATAAATAAGCACTTCACTATGCCATTCATAACAGTGAATAAGTATTCTCGTGAAATATAGCCTAAGAGACCCACACGGTGCACACACTCGTCACCTTTACACACGTGGGACAAGGAGTCTCCGGAGATCACATAAGTAAAACCCACTTGACTAGCATAATGACATCTAGATTACAAGCATCATCATATGAATCTCAATCATGTAAGGCAGCTCATGAGATTATTGTATTGAAGCACATAGGAGAGAGATTAACCACATAGCTACCGGTACAGCCCCGAGCCTCGATGGAGAACTACTCCCTCCTCATGGGAGACAGCGAGCGTTGATGGAGATGGCGGTGGTGTCGATGGAGGAGCCTTCCGGGGCACTTCCCCGTCCCGGCGGCGTGCCGGAACAGAGACTCATGTCCCCCAGATCTTGGCTTCGCGATGGCGGCGGCTCTGGAAGGTTTCTCGTACCGTGGCTTTTTTGTCTCGAAGTTTTAGGTCAGGGACCTTTTTATAGGCGAAGAGGCGGAGTCGGAGGGGCGACGAGGCGACGACACAACAGGGGGGCGCGGGCCCCCCCTTGGCCGCGCCGGCCTACTGTCTGGTGGGCCTGTGGCCCCCTCTGGCGGCTCTCGTGTGTTCAGGATGCTTCCGGGCAAAATAGGAACCTGGGCGTTGATTTCGTCCAATTCCGAGAATATTTCGTTACTAGGATTTCTGAAACCAAAAACAGCAGAAAACAAGAACCGGCCTTTCGGCATCTCGTCAATAGGTTAGTTCCAGAAAACGCATAAATATGACATAAAATGTGCATATAACATGTAGATATCATCAATAATGTGGCATGGAACATAAGAAATTATCGATACGTCGGAGACGTATCAGATTTCTGAAACCAAAAACAGCAGAAAACAGCAACTGGCTCTTCGGCATCTCGTTAATAGGTTAGTGCCGGAAAATGCATAAATACGACATATAATGTGTATAAAACATGTAGATATCATAAATAATGTGGCATGGAACATAAGAAATTATCGATACGTCGGAGACGTATCAATCTCCTCTCTTAGATCCCTCAAGAATGAGCAAGAATGGTTGGAGGAATCAAAGGGGAGAGCAAGTTCTTCAAATGCAACAATGGAGGAGAGAGAATGGGAAGAACTTACTCAGCCCAAGGTGGAAGAAGGGCTATTTATAGCCCAAGAGCAAATATAACCGTTGGGGAAAAGTTGGGCTGAGTAAACCGTTGAGGAGGCCGGTCAACCGGGCCTAGAGCCGGGCCGTCCGGTCCAGCGCCCGGTCAGACCGGACCACAGACCGGACCAGCCGGTCCAAACCAGGCGGCAGACCGGACCTCGACCGGGGTCACTTTGCGTCTTCCAGGAACTCATCCGGTTGGCGCCCGGTTGGCGACCGGTCGACCGGACGGCATGCCGAGCCCGCCGGTTGGTAGGCCGGCTGACCGGGCGGCAGGCCGGAGCTAGTCCGGCGCATGGGCCGGTCCGACCGGGTCCCAGACCGGGTGAGCAGGAAAACATGTTATACAAAAACTGTGATAACTTTTGTGTCCGGACCCCGATTGACATGAAACCAATTTTGTTGGAAAGATAACGACGAATAGAACCCCAACAAAAACGCAATAGAAGATGCATGCGGATGATTTTAGAGAACATTTTAGATGATTTTAGAGAGGGAGTCTCCCACCGTCAAGAACCGGTGAAGACGTCCAAACTCGAAAACGCAATAGAAGATGCATGCGGATTCCGTTTTCGATGAACTTGGGCTTGTTGTAAAGCTAGCAACAAGCTCAAGAACCTCACACAGAGAAACACCAAGAAGCAATAGGGATATGCAAAGTATGCAAAGGATTGAGCTCCCTAAGACGATGCGATCAAGTTACCCAACCGAAAGCCCCTCTTGATAGTGCGGCTATCTATCCTATAATCCGGTCTCCCATCAACCACCTTGAGACCGGTAAAAGGAAAACCTATCAAGGTCATACCTTTTGCCTTGCGCATCCCGCTTGATCTTGATGATAACTCTTCAAGTTCTACACAAGCCGGAATGCCTCACTTGATCATCGTCGCTTCGTGAAGACTCACAAATGCTCCCCCATACACCATGATGGAAAAGCTCTATTGATGCACATCTTCACATGTCCATTATCACCAAATGGACGGCAAGCTTCAAGCATGTGATCACTTGAGATGCTCATCTTGAACTTGCCCGACTTAACTTTGTACATTCTCATACTCTCGTAAGATAGAGCATGGCTAATATTGAGTTCCACATAAGAACTCCATCTTCATTTCTTCTTCTTGATCATATCACATATATGTCTTCAAATCGATGATCTTGATGCCAACACACAAGATGTATCTTTATTTACATGGCATCCATACTTGAATCCAACACATGGAATACAAGTACCTATGGAATATTCCTACATATAAACTCAATGAAAACATTAGTCCATAGGGGTTGTCATTAATTACCAAAACTACACATAGGGGCAATGTACCCTTACAAAGAGTCAGATGCAACGGTGACAACCGTCCCATGAAAGAGTCAGATGTAACCTCGACAATCTCGATCGACGACGAAGGAATAGCCTATAATGGATTCTTTCAGACCCCATGTGTACCCAAAAGATCTAGATCTAAGGCTAGGGTTTGCAGAAGCTTACAAGAACCGAAGTGATCGACGCAGAGGAAGAAGACGACAATCCGTAGCCAGTAGCCGCCGCTACAACCAACGTCGCCCCCACTGCCAGCCTTGCAGACTTTGCGGGTGACGAAGAGCCGGCCAAGTAGCTAGATCGGGAAGGGTGGTTGAGCTCGAAATGGGGCAAATGGGGGATTTGGATTTGGCAGTGAGACAGCCGCCCCTACATACGTGGCGAAATTTGGAGCGCGTTGAACGAATTCATCCCGCCGAGTTTTCGCCGTTCCGTGCCAGCTCCCGCTGTGGCTTTGCGGGAAACGCGTCGTTGACGATTTTTGCGGAGACGAGGGTGACTCGCTAGAAACGGCCGATCAAGACGTTCCTCCAGAGCCTGGCCCGAGGGTGCTTAAGAATTGTGCGATGCGACAATGTGGGCGAGCCCAGGCAACCAAACAGCCTTTTTTGTGCGCCTCCCATGCGAGCCAAGGGGCCTCCAGGGAACCAAACTCGTCCATAGTGGGGAGTAGGCTACTTCATCCGGTCTTTTTTTTTTTGAGAAACACAGTACAAACGCAGACGCTCACATACACGCGCATACACTCACCCCTATGAACGTACACACGCACACCCCTACCCCTATGAGCACCTCCGGAAGACTGAGCCGGCGGCGGCGCGAACAAGATTCTGTTTGGGGAGGTCAATTTTGGTACGCATCAACAAGAGGACACAACAAATTAAGGCTAAAGGATGGAATCTTTATATAGACTCTAAATTTTAGATATTTCAATATGTTTTCAGCCAAAACCAGTGACATGTTAACCAACCACTTTCATTAACGGTAGTTACCGAGCCAAATATTGTTAATCCACTAGATCGCAAACATGTGTGACTCATACGCCAAATATGAAAATCAAATTCAATCCTTTAACAATCTATAGAGCCAATCGAATAGACACCTGACATTATGCTCTGGGTATAATTCCAGCGTAAGCATATCCGCGGTGTAGACATACCGGTTTCCTTAAGTATATTTCATTACGTATAATCCCGAGTCACCATCAATATACTTTCATATTGAGATTCGATTCCAGGAGTATAACAATGTAATGAAAATGTAAAATAATAAAGCCTACCTTGTCGAAACCTTGTTCTTGCATGGCAAGAACGACGGTGCCGGGGACAAGGAGCTGCTGATCGACAACGGCGACATATAGGGCAAGAAGCTGCGGGAGCACACCCAGGAATAGCACTGCATCCTCACGTACCAGCGGGAGTTGGAGACGGACGTGAAGCAAAAGGAAAAGCTCCCCTCTAGCCGTTCGAGGTGAGCTACGAAGAGGCTCTCAAATATATACATTTTATTTTTATAATATATTAAATTAAATATTAGAAGGAAAAAAGCGCTAAAACAAGGAAAAGATCATGGACTAATTTCGGCGGACCAAAATAAACATAATTTTTTGTTCTGAATACTTTTCACATACGTAGTATTTAGTAAATCTAAACATATTTAACCTCTTGTTATCTAAATCTGCGACATGTATTGAGGGCCTGAGGAAGCCGTCAAGTAATCGTAAGTGTCGTGTACCGCACTCATAAAATAATAGCTGCCGAAGAAAGAAAGAAGGCAAACCTGATTACAAGCTGTAGTGGATGCCGCGTTGGCCGTTGGGTGATGCGATAAAGCGAACAAAGAAGAAGAGGTGGTGCTATGACCCATCCGTACAGTCCGGCAACACTAGGGTTGGTATGCCGACTCTTGGCGCCGCTCAAGTTCCTCCCGCCTTTAGAGCATCTCCAGTCGCGTCCCCCAAACCGTCCCCCAAAGCGATTTGGGGCGCGCCGGACAAAAAAAGCGTTCCAGCCGCGTCCCCCAAAGCCCTTTTTTGTCCGGCGCGCCCCGATACGGTGTCCGGCGCCCGAGCCCGTCCCCGTCCCACGTGGGACGCACCGGGGACGCCGGACACAACGAAAAGCGAGGCGGGCTCCCACATGTCGGCGACTATTTGCATAAACCGTTGGTTCGCGCCTCTTTCTCGTCGCTCCTTCCTTCCCGCGCTCCCACCCCGCACCGCCGCCGTCGGATTTCCCGGCCGTTTGGGCGTTCGATCCGTGCCGCGAGTCGGCACCGTTGTCGCGGCTGGGGCTCCCGCCGGCCGTGCCGCCGCCGCCGCGTCTCCGGCGCCTCCCCGCAACGCGCCGTCAAATCCGCCTCGCCTCCGCGCACGAAGGTGCTCGACGACTTGCCGTGTAGGCGCGATTGGTCGCCGTTTGTTGCGTCGTCTCGCCTCGGCGCAATTTTAACCATTGATTTTGCTTTAGCCATGGACAGCGACGATGAGATGGTTGCCCCGCCGCTGGAGGACGAGCAAGCGTTCGACGACGACCTGCGGGAGCATTTGCCGATCATCGCCTCCCTCCAGGACATGCTTGACGCCGAGGCGGAGAAGAGGGAAGAGGCCGCGCCGCGGAGGATCAAGGCCGGGAAGAAGGAAGTCGAAGCCCCGGCAGAGGATGGAGGGGCATGCCATGCTGCACAACGACTACTTCGCCGACGGGGCAACACATGCCGACAATTTTCGGCGCCGGTACAGGATGAGCAAGGGCCTGTTCATGAATATCCTCCACGGCGTTCGAGAGTTCGACCCTACTTCAAGCTCAAGCTCGACGCTGTAGGCGTTCTCGGGTTCTCATCCATTCAGAAGTGCACCGCCGCCATGAGGATGCTTGCATACGGAGCACCTCGCCGATACACGGGACGACTACCTTCGCATGAGTGAGTCTACTGCCATTGAGTGCATGTACAAGTTTTGCCGAGTCTGTGGTGGGAAAGTTTGGCAAATACTACTTGAGAGGGCCAAGCGAGGAAGAGATCGCAAGGATCATGGCACAAAATGCTGCCGGAGGATTTCCTGGAATGCTTGGAAGCATCGATTGCATGCACTCGGGCATGGAAGAACTGCCCGTTTGCTTGGCAAGGTATATACAAAGGGCGTCATGGATATTGCAGTGTGGTGCTTGAAGCTGTGGCAGATTATGACCTGTGGATTTGGCATTCTTTCTTTGGCATGGCGGGATCACACAATGACATCAACGTGTTGCAGCGGTCTCCGGTGTTCAGCAGACTAGTGGAAGGGCATGCTCCACCATGCAACTATGAGATCAATGGCCACCAATATACCAAAGGCTATTATCTAGCCGATGGTATATATCCTATGAGTGTCAAGGACCTCTCGCGGAGGTTGATCATGAGGTGCCTGCAGATTTTGCTGATTTTGTGGTCATGCACGCAGAGATCCGTGACAGCAATGTGCATGAGCAACTTCAAGCTGATCTCGTTGAGCATTTGTGGAGGATCAAAGGAAATACCGTGGCACCTTGATGTATCATCTAGCCCTTTTTATTATATTTGATTACTTGTTTTATTGTTTGTTGTAATTTAATTTGAAAACAATACTCGAAAACATTTTTTTTCATATGCTACATTTGATATAAATGGTTTATGTGTTAAAAAAATTATTTTAAATGTTTGGGGGCGGCGTTTGGGGGACGCGGCTGGGGAGCGACGTCCCCCAAAGGCGGCACGAACAAAACACGTCCCCCAAACGCTCAATCCGGCGCGCTTTGGGGGACGGTTTGGGGGACGCGACTGGAGATGCTCTTAGTTCTTCTTCCCGTTTGGTCTTCCGTTTCCTGCCATCCTGCGACTTGGAGAGAGGTTTTGCTTTAGACGCTAGCCAAGATAGTAAAGCTTGCAGAATAAGATTATCATGTTGGCTATGTTACTCCAAACGGAACGTCTTTCTGCTGTTCCTTTCCGTACCACGGCTTGTACCCTCGTTCGTGCCAAAATTGTTTGCTGGGTCCTCCCCCGTAGAAAGCGACTCGCGATTTCCGAAGCTCTTCCCGTAGCTCAGTCAGCATCTTTTTGTGCGGCATGCTAGCTTTCGACGCCAGCCAGCCTTCAAAAACCAAAAAAAAAAAAAGCTTCGTGTTCGTTATGTTGACTCCAAACAAAAGATCTTTCCGTACCACGGCATGTACGTTCTAGTGCAAAGATGAGTCCTCCCGCATCAAAAGCAACTCGCGTGGCTCCGTCATCATCACCACCGAGAGGAAGCCCAAGGAGCATGAACAAGCTCTGCTTTCGACAAGAAAAAGGAGAGGTGGAGGCGGCCAACGGCAAGGTTAAGATTTTACTTTCATCAGTATACCAAGTGCAGATCTTCATAGCAAGATACGAAGTGATACGGACGTATCTTTTTTGATTGATTCCCAGTGAAGTGAAAGGCACGTCGAGGCCATGTAATGATCTCACGCTTTTATCTTTGAATTTTTACTTCAGCTTAGATCTTAGAGTACTTCCTCCCTTCCCTTCCATATCACTTCTCATAGGGCGGGTTTGATAGCATCGGTTCCCCTTGTCTCGCATGGGTGGTGTAAAAGCAGCTCGTTTGGTTGACTGAGCTCATCCACATTGTTGCACACCACGTTTCTTAAAGCACTGTTGGGCATGGCCTAGAACGTTCGAATCGACTGTTCCTTGGGAGCCACCCACATCTCGCGTGGATGTGATGCAAAAGCGAATGTTTTGCTACACAAGCTGGGACGAGGAGGGAGATGGCGTGAGCTGCGGCGCGCAGCGGCGAAAAGCGAAAAGGGGGATGGGAAAGATTCTGTGACCTTCCGGCCGTGAGCCCTCCTCTATTTCTACCCCCTCCACCACTGTCCCCCCAAATTTCGAGCTCCACATATCTCCAGTAAAGGCGACAGCGGCAACTGCATCTCGTCTTCATCTTCTTCCTCGCGCAATACTTCTTCACCTCCGACGATAAATGTAAGGATTTCCTCACCTCAGTTGCTCGGTTATGGTTAAATCTTGGTTAGGAGTTATCAGATTTGCCTACGGTTTGATCTTGCTGGTAGGGTTAGTCCTAAATAGGGCAATTTATCATGATCTTGCTAGGTTGCTAGGGTTTATGTTGGTCACATTTGCCATTCCTTGTTTGTCTCAAATAGGCTGAGTTATCATGATCTTACTAGAGTTTGTGCTATCCAATTTGTCATGTATTGCTTGTCTGATTTAGCATGATGTTGATATGGTTTGCATTGTCCACATTAGCTGTATCTTTGTTCCAAGTAGATTCACGTTCTTTGTATTATAATTTGTGTAGGACTCATTCTGTGATGACTTTAGCCAGACCCTTGTCAACGTTGGGAACTGACTAAATCTGTATTAAATTATATGCTAAAATCAATATACCGATATTAACTTTGAACAACTCACAATACTCCACCCGTATTAATTTATTCGAAACGTTCTGGAGACATCTGCGCCCGTTACCTGCATCTCGTTCGTCTTCTTCGTTTTCCAACCATGGTCGACGATCGTGTAATTATTGGAACTAGCATGGTGGCCTCGCAAATGCGAGGGCATCGTCTTAATTTTTATTAGATTGAGAGGACCTTCGTCTTTAGGTGTTGACAGTTATCAAGAAATATATTTACATATTTATAGATATTTTCATTTTCTGTAGAAAATAATATTGATTCATAGATACCGATATAAAAGGTGTGTTTGATCACACGGTATCGAAATTATAGGAAATCATCGACCATATATATTGTTTTATATTTTTTCAAATATTTATACAATGGTTCTCAATTACTTTTATATGAAAAGGTTCTTAGCTCGTTGTGGATTTTCAAGAGAAAATATTATTGATAATATCTAGTGGTATCACTCTCATCGTTTCCTCTTGTCCAAACACATGCCTACTAATTGATCCTCAATCTGTGCACATCTTCTCCCCGCCTTTTTATGTTTTGATCTAATTGAGACAATAGGTTACAGATGATCACGTCAATAGGCTCAAACCAATAACATAACACCAACCTAGTTAACCATCAGCCACAAAAAAAAGAGATATAGATATCAATCCATGCTCCCCATTCATAGCATTTTTGTGATTCGTTTTTTTGTGTGTGTCTGTACAGACGTTGTAATACCATTGAGAATCTTGGTTTGGAAAATTCTATTACTACAATTATCATTATCATTTGTAATTGCGTATCTCCAAAAATGAAATAATTCCAAGCAAGCCAATAAATGTTATGTATATAATTTTGAGCACATAGAGGGCAGAAACAAACTCGAAATACGAAATCTATACTGGTCTGATTCTTATTGTACGTCTTGCGAGCACATTTGAATTCGCAAAGGCAATCACTAAGATCTTCCCCCAATCCAACCCAATCCACCAGAGGAAACAACAACATGAGAATTGTACGCATCTGATCGCAAGGCTCATTTGAAGTGATATTCATGTCCAATATAAATAATATTACTCCCTCCGTCCTAAAATATAAGGCAGCTAAGATTCGTAAAAAGTCAATATTTTCAAACTTTGATCAAGTCTATAAAAATAAATATGAAAATTGATGATAATTAATAAATATCAATAGATTCACCATAAAGTATATTTTCTCAATATATCTATTAAATATTGTAGATGTAGATTCTATTTCTAAATATTTGATCAAATTTAGTAAAATTTGATTTATAACTAATTTTAGACGTCTTATATTCTAAGATGGAGGAACTATTCTATAGAGCCTCACATAATTTTTGAACAACTCACAGTACTCCACCCCGTATTAATTTATTCGAAACGTTCTGGAGACATCTCCACCCGTTACCTGCATCTCGTTCTTCTTCTTCGTTTTCCAATCATGCTCGACGATCGTGTAATTATTGGAATGGTCGCGAGTCCCCCCTCGTCTTCTCTCTCCAGCTCCTCTTCTTGAGAGTCACCAAGCTTCCCCCGGCTCCTCTCCCTCTCCCCTCCGGTGGCCTAGCCGGCCGGAGGCGGAGGGAGAGAGGAGACCGGCCCCCTGTACAGAGTAGTCTAGGTTCTAGTTCGGTAGGTAGTTTGGCGTTATGCCGGTCTGGCGTCATGCCGTGTATCCGGAGGCTTTGGTGGCCGGAGCTTTCGAGCTGCTCCCTGCCGGTGGTGGAGACCTCCCTGCCCATGCTGCTCCGCTGGTTGGAGCTGAAGATGGACGGGGCGTTTTCTTCTGCACCTCCCCCCAATAAGCTCACCGGAGCTCTCCTTCGACCCGTTTTTCCTAGATCCGGTCACCGTGGTGGTGGGCGGCGACGGGAGATGGCCAGATCTGGAGTTCCAGGGGTGTCCCTCGAAGCTTCTTCTGGCGAAGAGCATCAGCAACGGCGAGGTTGCGCGCCGGCTACTGTCCGGCCAATGGGGCCTCTTCGCACCTTGGAGCTTGATGCTTCAACGGATCTTCTTCCTCCAGGCTAGAGAGCCACGGAGGATTTACTTCGTCCTCACCGCGGCACTGCACGCCGACCTCGCCCCAAGTGGTTTCGTCCCCGGTGACGATCTCGGCGGCCACGGCAACGAGGTTCAGGCAACGCGTCGGTGGAGAAGGACCCGATCGCTTTTTCAGTTTTCTTCTAGGGTCCTTTTTAGAATTTGTGAGAGCCATGCTGTAATTTCTTTCTTTTTTAGGGTTCTCCATGTAAGCTGTACCCACCGCTAGAAATGAAGTGTCTGGGTCCGTCTGGACCCAACCCCTGTTCAAAAAAAAAAAAAGAATGGTCGCCAGTGATTCAAGCAGCGTGTTCAAGTTATTCGGTGGATCACGGGCGCGCGAGCAAACGGGGTTCAGAATTCACAGAGTCCCGAGAGCGGTCTATCGCACTGCGGAATTCCAGTGCACCGCCTAGCGACTGCTTAAACAAACTGCTCTGTACCTGCCGCTAGCTCCGTGCTCGATGGCGGCAGAAAATGTCAGCGTGTTCACGCGCGGTCCCATACCGTACTGTCCGGAATCAGCCTCCATCGTGTACCAGCACTTTATTCCCCGCCATTTTTTAAAGGAAAAAGCGTGGAATACTGTGCAGTTAAATCGGCTTTTCGGAGTATGCTTTTGTTCGAGTGTGGGATACTTACTTTTGACGACTGATTTCGTGCTCGCCTGCCATAGCTCTTGTTTTCACGTAAACAATACCGCGCGGTTGATTTTTTTCAGGTTTGAGCGAGAGTGACATATACAGGCTACCAAACGCGCTTTTTGTCTGGCACTCCGCAGATCGCTCCGAGCCCAACCGAGCGAAAGAGCTCCCTCCGAGCAGTTGCAGGTGGGGTGGGCCGCTGCCGTCACCCGCGAGCGCGCGTGCCGTGCCGCTTCCGTAGTCCGGCTCGTACGGAACGGTCGCTGCTCCGCCTCGACCGCGACGGCTGCTGGAATCTTGGAGGAGTAAAGTCCGGAAAAAACCTTGAACTCGTAGACAGTGTCTGGATCAAACCCCAAACTCCAATTCCCGGAAGGAAAATGATTAGAAACCCCCGGGGGATCCCGTGGCTGGCAACCCCCGCCTCCAGGTAACGACACGTGTTGGTGGGACCCATGATGTTGCTGCCTAATCTCTTCCCCAATTCCTCGCACGGGCCTGCTTCTCCAGGCCGCGCGACCTTGCCGCCGTCCCCGGGCCGTGCGCCGCGCTCTGCCGCCGACGTGCCCGCCGCTTAGTCCGCCTATTTGTGTGCTGCGCCTCCGCCGCCGACGTGTCCGCCGCTGCCGCCGCCAAATCGCGCGTCGCCGTCGACGACGTTGTGGGAGATGGAGGCCGGAATGGATGCCACGACGGGCGCTCGCCCCGCTGCGCCTCCCGCAGCTCCCCTACAACCTCCTGGTCCTCCATCTCCCTCATCACCCTTCTCCATGGAGCGCCGCCTCCATCCCTCATGGAGCGCCCTTCGCCGCGTGCGGATTCACCAGGCTATTCGCCATCTTCAACGGGCGCCCCCTTCTTCTTCGACTTCGACGAGTCCTACACCTCGTCGTCCGCGGAGTACACGCCTTCGAGCCTTTCGCCGCACACGGATTCGCCAAACTACACGCCATCGAGCTCTTCACAGCGTGCCGGTTCGCTCGGACTACACGCCATCGAGCCCTCGCCGCGCGCCGTGCCGCCGGATTACACGCCCTCGAGCCCGTCGTGGTGGCTAGCTTTTCTCATGGTGCCTGCATCGCTCTACCACCGGCGAGTGTGTGTGCTACCACCGGCAAGGGCATGTGCTACCACCGGCACATGGCCTTGCTACCGACGGATACCGGCGTTGCTACATTTGGCATCTAGCGTTGCTACCAGTGGAGGGGTGGATTTGCTACCGTAGGTGTCCGACGTTACTATCGATGGTCCGAGGTGTTGCTATCTTAGGTGGACGGAGTTGCTGCAACCTGGGCGGTGTTCTCCGATGAGGTCTCCGTCATGTTGATTTGTACCGTAGGAATATTTTTTTGCTACAATTTTTATGCGGTTTTGCTCCAATTACTCCGGCGAAGTCTCCGGTGAGGTCTCATTATTGTCCCCGACGATTTTTTATTTTTGCTACATTATCATTTTTTTTGCTACAATAGCATAATTTTTGTGCTACGAGCTCTCCGGCGATGTCCCCGGCGAGGTTTCCGGCGAGCTCAGCCTTTTTATTTGATTTCGTGGCTGAACCGTTTTTTGCTACAATGTAGCAAAAGCGGGTTATTTTTTTGCTGCCGGGAGGTGTTTTTTTGCTACATTCCGTAAAAGCAGATCTAGCCGTCCAAGATGGTCGATCCGACGGCTGGCGACCCGGGGGCTGAGAAATCAGATCCCCGGGGGACGCCCAGCACTTTCCTTCCCGGAAATTAGCACCCTCAACTCACTAATCCTGGTCGTTTCTTGACTGATACTCGTTTAAGGCAGGGTTCGCTGACGTGGCTATAATGAATACTGGGATTGTAGACTTTTTCAACTCTGCATATCTGAAAAGGGAATTGTGCCCATCCGTGTTGCCATCGTCGAGAGACGGACATAAACAACCGTCGTATGCAGCCGCTCCTTCACCTCCGTCCCGAGACGGGCGAAGTCGGTGAAGGATCCGAAGTACTCCGCCTCCTGCTGATGAGCTCCGTGTCCGCGTGTCTATGGCGATGGAAGATCAGGCGACGGCTACCGGCGCCGCGGCAACAGCCAACAGAGCGACGTCTCAAGCGGCAATGGCGGGGTAGGAGCTTCATTCTCCTGTGAGAAGGTGATAAGGCTGGGGTTGGAGCTTGGCCTGTTGGCCGTGGCACTGGAGGCTTTCCCGCCGTCCTGCTCCGCCTCCTATGCCTTCCCTGGTCTCTACACCGCAGCGCAGTAGCACCATCGCCGGCACCTGCTCACGAAGCTCTTCCTCCCCAATTACTCCACCTCTTACTCTATTGGTAATTCCGTGCACCACCTCTTCCTTGCCAAACTGCAACACGCCCAAGGCGCCCAAAAATTCCTTGCGCACATGACCAGATGTGATTGCTTCAAATACTCAAAAGATCTTCAACACGAATCGCCTGTCCTCAAAATCTGGCTTCACATCTTTACTTGTTTCCACCCAGCAGCCACAATCTAGCTTCTTTTATTCGATTTCATGTCAATTTTACCTGTTTATTCAGTTAGTTAGGCGCGCCGCTGCCTCGGTGGGAGACGAAATCAAGTACTCCGTATGTGCTAGATGGGGCCAGCGTCCCAGCTGCCGCTGCGCGGTACAGAGAACGCAGTTAACGCTGCCGCTACTGCTCGGGGTGGGAGACTGGGAGGGCCGCCGCCTTTCCAGACGGGAGGCAGAACCAAGGATGTGAGGGACGGGGGCGCCGCCTCAACTGCCGTTGTGCGGGCTGATGATGGAGTTGTCGCTGCCGGTACTGCTCCGGAGGAAGCTCCGCGGCCGCTCGGGATGGCAAGCCAAGCCCAGGTTGTGCAACAGCGGCGCCGCCGCAGCTACTGCTAGGGATGGGATGTGCCCGGCCATGCTCGGGACAAAGGCGACGCGTGCGCGACCCGGTGAGAGACAAAGGAGGTGCGGACAAGAGATTAATAAAGAAACAGATTTGTATGCGACATGTGGACCATGGATGTCAGTTGGAAAGATCATTGCCACATCAGTAATCCCTTGTTTGGAAACGATCCAAATGCCACATTAGACCGGGAACGGCAAGTTGAGGGTGCTGATTTCCGGGAATTGGAGTTTGGGGTTTGATCCAGACACTGCCTATGAGTTTAAGGTTTTTTTCAGACTTTACTCATCTTGGAGAGTGGCGTGCCATGCGTAGAATATGTGTACGATCACGCTCCTTCGTCATTTTTCTATACTAGCCTTGAACACGCCTAACTGATATTTTCAGCCCATTTTCGGTATGTACTAGCGGTATATTCCTGCTGTATACGCCCGATCGATCGGTGCTGCCGTGACTGGTCGCCGTTTGTCTCGTATTTTTACTAATTGTTTTTGGATATAATCTCAGTTGTATTCCACTACTACTTGTGGTGGTGGTAGATCTTTCTATGCCTTATGAGCAAGCATGTGGCATTTACAGGTTGATATTTCTAGCCGAGCACGTCATCGTCGATGTCTTTTTAGATATTATTATTTTTTTATTTCAACAAATATTATACGTTATCCAATTCTACCTTGGAGACGCATAATGAAACAGCATCACCCAGCAAGCCGATGGCTGCGCCATGAGCTCCTTCTTAGACGCACTTGAGGGCCGCATTCGCCCCTGCCTGCACCGACAAACCACCACACGTCTGCTTTAGCTACGACTACGATCTCCACCGAGATCCACCACTTCTCAGTTTCTCGTTTGAAGTCAAACTGCACTAGCTTTGATCAAAATTATTAGAAAATACTATCAATATCTGCAGTATGCAATGTATACCATACTATAATATACTTCATGATGTTTTTAGTGGTATGATTTGATATTGTAGTTGTAGATGTCGATATTTCTTTCAATAAAACTTGCTCGATCAAAGACTTTGAAAAAATCTTATAGGCACTATATTTCGTCAGAGATGGAGTATTTCGAGGTCAGATTTTTTTCTATGGTAGATTATATTTTCTCCTGCATCTATAACTTTTGCTCTGAATTTTTTAAAATTTGTAAACGCTGTTTCTGAATCGTATACAAATAGAGCTACATGTGGGCCGTGTTCCAAATTCACACTCCATTAAGATAGGTAAACTCGGTGGGTCTATAATACCCCAACAAAGAAGCCCGACAAGTCATGCATGGCCAGTACCACATCGATGTCGCTGGCTTAAATTGATCTTGGCAAAGCTAGCTACTACCAGGGCATCGTCACCAATTCATCATGGTTGATGAGTTAAGGACATGGGACTGCTGTCTGTCCGTACGACTATCCGCACCGCCGATGGATCGTTCCCCGACATGGTTGCCCCATGTATCCACACTACTGCTAGATCACGAATTCATAGCGCTGGAGTAGGCCAAGTTCACAAGTTGTACGACCTGATGATGAGCTTCATCCCAACCGTTCCGTACGCCATTACTGCTTCTGTCCCGTGGATATCTAGCTGGAGCATACTGAGGAGCAGTACACTAGTGAAGTAATCGTAAATACTCCGCGTCTCTGCCACCACGCCTAAATTATCACGCACCGCACTTCTCAATTCTCATCACGATAGCTACTCAAGTTTTTTCATCGCGCAAAGAAAAGGGAAAATTAGAAGCTGTAGTGGATGCCGCGTTCGACCGAGGTCTCCCTTCCAAATTGTTTATTATTGAGCGTATCGCGCCTCTTGGCGCCGCTCAAGTTCCTTCGTCCTTTCGTCCTTCCTGTTTGGTCTTCTCTTCCCTGCCGTGCTGCGACTTTCGTCGTCCGATGGACAATTTTTATAAAGCTACTACTTTCGTCGTTCGATGGACATTTTTTTATAAAGCTACAGTACTACTTTCGAGTTTCGAAGGTTTTCTTTATAAAGCTAGAAAGGATAGCCGAATAAGCAAACAACAACCTTATCGTGTTCATTATGAAAACGGAAGATCTTTTGGTGCTCCTTTTCCGTACCACGGCATGTACGATAGTGCAAAGATGAGTCCACTCACATCGAAAGCAACGCGACAGTTTCTATCATCACCACCACCGAGAAAACCCAATGAAATACTACTATTCCAGTAGGAACGGTTGATGGAACAGTTCAGCTTTTTACAGAAAAAAAGTAGAGGAGAGACGACCAACGGCGAGGTAAAGGTTTTCCTTTCAGCGGTAGCATCAAGCGCAGATCTTGAGAGCAGGATACGAAGAGATACGGACGAACGCATCTTTCCGATGGATTCCGACGGAAGTGAGAGACACGTCGAGCTAGGGCTATACTCTCACGTATCGTCGAAATTTTTGGAAACTTATAAATTACTACGTAATGATCTCACACGTATTTTGGAGTAGTACGAGGCAGTGTAATGATCTCATACGTATTGTTGAAATTTTCGTTCAATCTCCATCGACAGTCTAACCGAGGAAGTAGAATACACTGACAATTAAAGCGATAAAATATTAATATAAATAAAATAAACTCTAGCTAACTAGGGTTTGCACTATTGCCGTCTAATCGTTGCCGACCAGTTCGATGAAGACCGCGGCTGGCGTGTGTACGGTGCAGCCCTGTTTTCTCTCTTCCAAATTGTTTATTTACTATATGTATTTTGTCCTTTGGCTCAGTTTTTCTGGTGGTTCTCTCAGTTTCTTCCTGCCCAGCCGCAACACTCAGATTGTGGGGCTTGCTGCTATTTGCTGGGCTATCTGGAAGCTCAGAAACAAAGCTTGTTTTCAGAACAAACTAATAAAAATCCCTTTTGCACTAATTAGTCACTCTATTGTCTTCATGAAACACTGGGCAGGATTACACAACGAGCATGCTGCGATGCTATTTGCCCTGGTGTTGACAGCCTGCTGATGCTTGTTGGTGCAGCTGACAATGCAAATGTTGAATGCTCTTCTGTTGGACATCAACGACCTTTGCGTTTGCTAGATGCTCAAAGCAATGATAATGGTGCTGGGAGGATGGAAACATAAGATGATGAAGATGCAAATGTCTGATTCCTGGGAGGATTACCTTTGGGACTGGATGGTGGTCTTTGTTAGCTCTTATTTTTTGTTTGGTTCATGTAATTAGTATTAGAAAGTCCAAAATTTCTCGTACGAACCCTAGCTTTACTTTTTGTTGCACCTGGTGCGATTACTTTTGGCCTTCTGGCTGGATGACATGTACTACGTATTTCGTTATCATCATGGTAATAAAATTGGATCCAATCCCTGGGGATCGCTTGGAAAAAAAGAAATCCTGGCCCTTGGCGCCGCTCAAGTTTCTCTGGCCTTCCGTCATTCATGTGACTTCTGTCGTAGATTGAGAGGGTTTTGACTTTCAAGTTTCACGGCAGTCTTTCTTTATACACCTCAAAGCTAGCTGTCTCACAAAAAAAAAGCCTGAAAAGCTAGCTATTTTTTTTTAAAAAAAAGTTCATCATGTCCGTTAGGGCATCTTCAACGGGGCGACGCATATTTATGTCCGTTTATGTTGGGCACGGACATAAAAAACGTTCGCATGTCCGCATGCATCTGCCTCTTCTTCAGCCGCAGGGACGTATTTATTTGACCGCATGCGTGATTAGAGAGGAGAGAGAGGGAGAGATTTTATTTGTGTGGCTAGGAATGACCGCATGCGTGATTAAAGGAGAAGAGATAGATTTTATTTGTGTGGCTAGGGCGCGCCGCTCGGGCGACGGCATCTGGATGAGGTGACGGGCTGCTCGCATAGCGAGCAGCTCGTTCTTCTGGCCGAGGAGGTCGCCTAAGCGGCGGCGGCCGGCCCGCCAGGTGGCCTCGTGCTCCTTCGTCACGCGCGTGAGGTCGGCGAGACGCTCCTCGATGGAGGCGTTGATGTTCGCCAGCGCGAGGTCCTCCTCGTCGACGGGCTCCTCCGCAGCGGCCGCCCCCTCCTCCGCGGCCTCGTACCAGCCGTCCGCGGTCTCGTGCCAGCCCTCCGCGGCCGCCTCCTCCGCGTCACCGGCATTCTTTGCCGCCGCCTCGGCAGCGACGCGGAGCGCCTCGTCGTCGGCGACCCACCGTGAGTCCGCGCGCTCCTCCTCCTCCGTCCGCGGGAACCTGGCCCGGGCGGCGAGGGAGAGCTTGGCCCATGTGGCTCGCAGGGTGCGCGGCATGGCGCCGGAGAAGGTGGGGGAGAGGATGGTGTTGCGGTACATGTGAGACCGCCGCCGTCTTTTATAGCCGGCGGCCTGGCGGGAAACTTGGGCGCTCACGCGCGCCAATGGCATTTTCGCGCGCGCGGGAACCTTGGTGCGCGCGGGAACTTTCCCGCGCGTTCCACCGCCCACCATGGCTGTCCCGTCGAGACCTGCCATGGCGCAGCGCCGCGTAAGGAAAACGAACCACGTGGCGTCTCTTTGGGTCGTCGCGTTGGGCCCCGCGTGCGACCCAAACGGACAAGCGGACGCGGGGCGCTATCCGCGTGTCCGCGCGGCCACCCAAACGGCCCAAAACGGACGGTCCACGTCCGTTTGGGTCGCGTGGTTGAGGATGCCCTTATGTTAAGAAAGATATTCGTGCGCTTTGTTTCCGTACCACGGCAAGTCCCTCGTCCGTGAGTCCTCCATCTCTCTCAGCAAAAGAGACTATTGGCATCATCTTCGCGCCTCGCGGCTCAGTCATCACCAGCACCAACAAAACCCAATGTACAAGATGGATGGAACAGCTCGGCTTTTGGCAGAAAAGGAGACGGGAGACGATAGTATCAAGTGCAGATCTTGAGAGCAGGAAAGAGATATAGACACATCTTTTCTGATTTATTCTGAGTGAAGTGAAAGGCACGTCGACCTACTAGAGGCCGTGGAACGAAATGATCTCACGCGTATCGTTGAAATTTACGTTCAACCTCCATCGAGAGTCTACTCGAGGCAGTACAGTATCGACTGAGACAGGAGAAGAAATTAAAACTTGTCACGGTCGAGTGGAATATTTGCAGTAGTGTACGACATGCAGAAGATGATAGGCTAGGTGTGTGGTGAAGCCGTGAAGGAGACCGGGAAGATAAGAGGCATTTTCCCCCCTTCACATTAATAGAAGTGGCATCGTTTACAATAAACAATTTTAGGAGTATATCTTTTTATTTAACTGCAAGATCTCGTAACCAGTATCAGTGATGGTGTTGAAAGATCATAAAGCTATAGGTACATATGGTCTTTCACTTATTGATTCCCTAAATCGATTTTTGGGATTTCTATCAAAGTTCTTTGATAATGGTGATTCACATAAGCATCACCGAACAACGGCGACAAGGCCGTTCAGTTATACTTGGGTATGAACTAAGGCTTGGCAGGGTGACTTAAATTGAAATTAGGAAATTTTTGTTCCTGTTTGCAAGTCTATGTTCGGTATCCTTGTTATTTTTATTCAGCCGGAAAAGTTCAAGATTAATTGTGGTAAGAACAAAAAAAATTAAAAACATCGAAAATCTGCTTGGTTTTTAGATTTATTTGTTAATAGCTTGAGACATCTTATTATATTTACCATTTATTATTTCTCTACTATATACATAACATGGTATCGTTTGTTAATTGTTTTTTCCACATCTTGTAGATCTTCCATTGATCATTCGTTCGGCTACGTGTGCCGTGTTTTGATTTTTTTTCAAAAAGTTCAGCCAATCTTTCTATAATCATGAATATCAGTACAAACAGCTTCAAAAGTAATGAAAGCTGCAAACAAATATTTTTGTTGACGTGGTTTTCTTTTTCTGATAGGACAATTTGTGCCTAGATTGTGTAAGGCTTTGGCAAGGTCTCCAGATCCCCTCAACAGTTCAAGCACAATGTTCGAGTTATTCGGTGGATCACGGGCGCGCGAGAAAATTCGGGATCAGAGTTCACAGAGCGTCGAGTGCAGTATATTGCACATCGGAATCCCAGTGCACCGCCTAGCAAAATGCTTAAAGAAACCACTCTGCACCTGCTGCTACCTCCGCACTCCGGATAATGTCAGCAGCTTCACACGGGCCCCGTACCGTACAGTCCGGAATCACGGTCACGGGCTCTGGACGACCGCTGAATTTATATAAACAGAAGCATGGAAGACAGTGCAGCTAATTCGGCTTTTCAAGGTTCTGTTCCGACTATGCTAGCTTATCTTGGAGAATTTTGACGCATGTCTATGATATCTTCCTGCCCGCCTGCCATAGTTAGTTGTGTTTATTAAACAATCCAGGTTAGTATCATATCATATATATCATACCCAATTGCTAAAAAGTGCTCGAAGGCTGGTTTGCACGGTTGAGCACTCGATTCCTGGCCGTCTGATCGGGTTGGATCACGCCCACGCTCCGCATCGATTCCGACAGGTTTTCACCTGAGCGACTCACTTTCTCTCCTCCCGTTCCCCTTTCCCCACCGCCGATCCACCCTGCTCTGCGGCCAGCGCCATGCCGCTGCGCCGCCCGCGTTCGCAACCTCCTCTAGCCGACTCACCTGGTCGCCTCCCTCGCACCCCCATCGTCCCACCACCCCCACCCGCGGGGCACCCTCCGTCCGTCACCCTTTGCCCTCCGAGGACGAGGACTCAGGCGATGTCTGGGGCGTCGCATCCTTCGGGAGGAGCCGCCACGAGATGAAGCGGGAGCCCCGCCGCGCCGTGTAGTGGGGCATGGAGATGGGTTCCGGGGGCGTAGCTCCCATGAGTTTCCGCAGCCAATCCCCTGGGCTTCCATCGGCCCCTAAGATTTGGCCGCCGCTCCCATGGGCTTCTGCGGCCGCGTCCCCGCGCTTCCACCGGCGATGCCCCGTTGTATTCTGACCAGCGTTGTCCGTGTAGTGGCTGTTCTGCGGGAGGCAACAACGCGTAGCACGGGAGCCGGTTGAACCGGAACATCACTGGTCAACAACCACATCTTTAGACCCGCAAAAAAAAAAACCACATCTTTAGGCAGCAGGCTGCAATACCAAGGAACTGTTCTTCGTTCCTGTTCCTGGTGCCTAAATCGCGGGGTGATTTGGATCTTAGCGACATGTTCTGAATGATGGCTGAAAACCATCAAATTGTAGTCAATTTAGCAGTATCCAGTGTCAAGAAAAATCACCGATTCGTTTTCTTCATCTTTCGATTTGTATGATTCAATCTTAGTACTAGTAGATTTCAGAGTAATGCATAGGTTCTACAGCTCGTTGTTGTTATTGTTGCTGGTTGGATTCAGCAATTTGATTTCTTTTTCATGTCCAGGCTGGGCTGAACGCAATCAATGATGGCTTTTACAAGGTACATGTCTAATGCCGGGACTATAGCGTTGAGGAAGGCAATATGCGACAAGCTTCAGAGTGTGTGCGCATGCGGATGAATTTCTCATTTGCAGAATATTCAGATTGGATAAGTAGTCAAATTGACTTACTCAATGTTCGGATATTCATATGCAGAGGAGAATGACCAGATCGGGTGCTAGTGCGAGACAGAGCTAACCGGTACATTAAATAACTTGTTATTTCTGTTTGCTCAGTTGTAATCTATTTATACCCCAATTTTTAGGAGAAGTATGTTTTATACTTGCTTACTATGACATACTCATGAAAGTAGCCGCACCAAATGCTTGATTTTTCTGTTGAACTGCAGATATTTATAGCTTAATCTGGAGCAAACAAACCTTATAGTTATAGCATCTTATTATTCTTAGCACTGCAATGGCCTCTAGTATCTGGTGCTGCTAGGTTCATTGATATATTATTTTTAGCATCTTATTATTAATCGGCCGATGTGTAGATATATTTTTTCCAGAATGTGTGTGCAATGCAGCTAACTACACATCCATGCTGGTTCCACATTCTGCCAAGATAATTTACGTCTCAAGTTAATTAATCATGTATGTAAGGTTTGTTCCCACTTGCATGGAGCAAGAAAAGGATCCGCCACCGGGTATCCATACAACGCGTATATATACTTGACCAATTGTCTCCAATTTATCATGATAGTTAAGTTGGTTTCAGCATACACTAGTTAGTTCTTGTCAAAGTAATCAAGTTGCTTTGTAGATTTTATTTAAGTTCATTTTTACATATCACTAAATTTTAGTGCCACCTGAATTGTTTCAACCATTTTTAGCTAAGCTGATTACATAGTTGTTAGTATATATTTTTTGCACACTCATTTTGTGTGCGTGTGTGTGTGTGTGGGAGGGTGGGTGGGTGGGGAGGGGTAATTAAGATGTTATATGTCACCATCGTTAAATTGGTTTGAACATAGACAATTTGGTTTTGCAGCATAGACAAGTTGTTTTTGTCTGCATAACAAAGTGGCTTTTTCGAGTGTGTTTTAAAAGTTTATTTTGGTATAGAACTGAATTGTTTTGTCTCCACGGCTAAATTACTAGTAACTAAGTTTATTTACATAGTTTTGGGGTTTTTACTGTTACAAACTTACTTTTTGTGGTCTGAGACTTAATTAAAGTTTTGTTTCTGTTATCATAGTTAAGTTTTTTTTCAGCATACAATTAAGTAGTTTTTGCAGCTAATACGAGTTGATTTGTCTACATAATTGTGTATTTTGCATTCATTTTTACATACAACTAAGTTGTTTTGTTTCCATAGGTAAGTAAGTTGGTTTCATAGCTTGTCTTTAGGGGTTAGTTTCAGATGCTGATTTTTTGGGGGTGGGGCCTTAATTTAAGGTGATGTTGATTGCCACGTTTAATTAAGTTCTTTTTCAGGTTACAGTTAAGTTTTTTCGCACATAATTAAATTGCTTTTATCAACATTCCTAAGTTGTTACCATCATCTAACTAAGTTGTATTTTATCACCTAACCAAGTTGTACAAGCAATGTCGGAAGTTGCATAGTGATTTAATTAAGTTTCTTTTATCAATATGTTTTAGTTGTTTCCATCATCTAACTAAGTTGTTATCACCTAACCAGTTGTACAAGAAATGTTCTAAGTTGCATAGTGATTTAGTAAAGTTGCTTCATCAACATGCTTTAGTTGTTTCCTTCATATAACTAAGATGTGTTTTATTACCTAACCAAGTTGGTGTATATGCAATGTCGTAAGTTGCATAGTAGATTTAATTAAGTTGCTTTTATCGACATGCTTAAGTTGTTGCCGTCGTCTAACAAAGTTTTATTTCATCACGTAATCAATTTGTTGTACAAGCAATGTCATGGGTTGCATACTGATTTAATAAAGTTGATTTATCAACATGCTTAGTTGTTTTCGTCTTCTCACTAAGTTGTATTTTATCACCTAACCAATTGTATAAGCAATGTTCTAAGTCGCATAGTGATTTATTAAAGTTGCTTCATCAACATATTGTAGTTGTATTTCCGTCATCTAACTAAGATGTGTTTTATTACCAAACCAAGTTGGTGTATATGCAATGTCCTAAATTGTATAGTAGATTTAATTAAGTTGCTTTTATCAACATGCTTAACTTGTTTCCGTCGTCTAACGAAGTTGTATTGCATCACCTAATCAATTTATTGTACAAGCAATGTGCTAAGTTGTATGATGATTTAATAAAGTTGCTTTATCAACATGCTTAATTGTTTCCATCTAACTAAGTTGCATTTTATTACTTAACCTTGGTGTACAAGCAATGTCTTAAGTTGCATACTGATTTAATTAAGCACATGTAGATTTAATAGGCAAAATCATGCATGTCTTCGTGCCGATGGATATTGCTGAAGCGAACCAACTCATGGCCACCAACTCATCTTCTTAAATTTTTGTTACATGCTGAGTGAAATGTTGATATTTCTTGATAGAAAATGGGATTGTTTTCCGAAAGTAGGCGCGCTTGAACATCTAAAATTCATGTGAAGTATTAGTAGTACTACCTGGAAATTTTCCTCCACAGCCAGAGAATTGTCTAATTTTGCTGCTAACTTGCATACTGGGTGTTGTTTAAGTTGCTGCAAACTGAAAATCTCAAGGATCTGAATGTTCTTTTGCTAAGTTTTTTTTCTATACAATGTTTTATATCTTCACACATTAGCTAAGTTTATTACACATTCATATTTTCCCAATAACACAACCCGCATGCTTCGACCCTCGACTTCTG
Organism: Lolium rigidum; assembly: GCF_022539505.1. Classification (NCBI taxonomy): domain Eukaryota; kingdom Viridiplantae; phylum Streptophyta; class Magnoliopsida; order Poales; family Poaceae; genus Lolium; species Lolium rigidum. Next base: position 26,785 of record NW_025901373.1, read on the forward strand.
TTGCACCTCACGCCTTGATGTACACCTACATGATTGCACACCTGAATATAATCATCTGTAAATATTCGCGTTGGTAGAGTAATGATCAACTTATGCAAATTTTGTAGCGAAGTTAGCAAACCTGACTTTTGGGTGGTGGTAGGCAATGACTTCATACAAGCAAGAAAACAACTTTTAGTGCAAAATAAAAGTAGATCTGTACTAAATATTGCTATATGCTAACCCAGGTTCTGAACGCAACAAATGTACGAGGCAATGGATAAGCAATATTAGTTCTACACATAAAGAAACTTTCCTAGTAGTACTAAAGATTCTTAGTTTGCTTTCTTGCAGTATGCTGGCAAGTGGAGCGAAGAAGAAAAAATCAGAATGTGGAAGTACGGCCAATATGGAGCAAACTCCAGTTTGAGGATGTCCTTTGTTAAGGTGGCATTTAAATTGCCTATTGTTGTTTTCACCTAATAATTGCTTCTATGTTCTCTTTAAAGATAATCAGGAAACTAGTATTAAACGTCTTATCCTGATCCAGGTAGCACTCATCAAGGGATAGCACTTTGTTATCTTTGGGGTTCATCCTATTTTTTACGTTTTTTGATGGAGGTTGCAAGTGCGATGACAGCACACAGGTTTGTTTTAGCTTTGGGGCCAGTACTTTGCACGGTACTGGTATAGTGGCATGTAAGAGCATCTCTAGCAGAGCCCGAACTCGTGGCCGAAACCGAAAAATTCCGGCAAGAATAGGGGTTCGGTTCGGAGATGGGCCAGAACGGAGCCCGAACTTGCGGCCTGGCCCGTATAACGAGTTCGGGCCCCCGAGAAATCGAGCGGTCGCCTGTTATTAAAATGGGCCGTGGAGGGGAGTTCGGTTTCTAAACCCTACTCCCATCGGTCGCTTTCACTCCCGCTTCCGCCGGCTGCCTCCTCTCCGGCGAGCGATTCCACCGCTCTGACGCCGCTCCGGCCACCACCCCTCCATCCGCAATGGAGCGGATAAGGCACGTAGGTAGGGGAGGTGGCTGAATCAGCGGCGGAAAAGCACCTCGGCGTCCGCGGGGTGTACGGGAGGAGGCGGTACGCGCGAGGCGGTGGCGCTCCGACAGCGCATGGAAGCGCGCGGGCCGGAAGTGGCCGGAGCTTATGGCGCGCCGTCAAGTGCGTGAGGAGGCGGCGGCTGCGAAAGGAGAAGCCGAGGTGCCCCCCGTTGTCGGCGCTGCCCCACGCGGCAACGATGATGATGACGCCGACGGGCCACCTCTAGCGTGCGGAAGCACCTCCGAGGCGGCGACCTTCGAGGTGGCGGCGCTCATCGTCGCCTAGGAATATCCGGTGACCAAAAACCCTCCACCGCCGACGCCTAAGCTCCCCGGTGAAAGTATTGTCCATCCGGGGACTAATCTAGTCTAAATTAGGCCCGTTATTAGCGAATGTAGGTCGAGGAAGCTTGTATTTTGCTAAGATTCTTGTAAATTATGGACGAATTGAGCTTGATCGGATCAAATCGAGTTGAATCGCGAGTTTCATTTTCCCGCGACGTTCGATTTCCGCGTTTTCGGTTCACGAGTTCGATTTATGTTCTGCGCCGTGACAAAATCGAGTTATTTCCTCGAGTTCGGGAGATCGAACTCGCAGTTTTCGGTTCCACGGAGTTCAGGCTCTGCTAAAGATGTGATGGGATCAGACCTGGGGTACGCAGACTTTGACGCGCATGCACAGTGTGTTTGGTCGTGGAGTGGACTCCGGTCATAGTGGCTTTCCTTAAATAGAATCAGGCGGGATTGGACTCCAGGATTGCGCTTTCCTTAAATAGAATGAGGCGGGATTGAACTTTCCGTTTTCAAGCGAGGGCTGGCTTGGACTAACCAGCACCCGAGTGCTCGCTAGTCGCGTCCTATATCATATTGTAACTATCTAACAACATCTCCAACAGTTGATGTTTAATAAGAAAATCATATGATGTAAAATACATCACCTTTTATCTGAAAGTGCTCCAGGAAATGATGTATTTTGCATCACCTGTGCTACAAAATTTTAAATAAGAACTCCACCTTTACACATTTCTATCAATATTCAAACTTTAACACGTATTCCAACATTGAAAACAATGTGAGGGCAATGTCGACCGATCCTCCACGATTGGGAGAGGGGAGTGGAAACCAAAGCAGAGCCGCCCTCGCATTGTTCGACCAAGCTGCCGCAATGCTCTGGCCAGGGGTGAGGAAGAAGGTGGGATGGGACCCGCTGCGGCGGCAGAGGAGCATCTTGAGCTCGCATGGTCATCCCTTTGGCCTCGCGGGAGCTCGCAGGCGACATATCGAACCTCCCTGGTGTTCTGCAGCGCCGCATACAGCGAGTAGATAGCCACAATGTGTTGGAATTGGCTGGCGGTTGGTCGAAAATCACGGCGACGGGGGGTGTTTCCGGCCATCCCTGGCTGTGGGACGAGTCTTGCGAGGAGGGGTGGGGTCCAGTGGGTGGTCGGCGAGCAATGGTGGGTTGATTCCCGGTGGCGGCGTGCCGAAATCGGCCAGGGTTCGGTCGGCGGTGTCGGAGGAGGACGCAGGGGGCAGCTAGGTAAAGTCCAAACTAGCGGTTATTTTTGCATCGCGTGGATACATCACCCTCTCCCAGGTGATGTATTTTTCACCTGAAGCAAAATATACATCGCGATGTAAAAAAAATTGGCCCTTTTTTATATCTACACCATCTGCTAGAGCTTGTTTTTTTTGGACCAAGGTGATGTATATGGTAGTTATTTTACATCTATATTATTTGTTGGAGATGCTCTAATCATCTAAGAGCATCTCCACTCGGTTCCGAAAAGTGGGTGGGCCTGCCTTGTTAGCGTGTGAGGAAGATTTTTCCCTCCAAAAATTATGATTTCTCCTGTCTCTCTCCTCAATTTTCCCACCCAGCCGCCACCACTTCCGCCATTTTCCCCTCTCGCCTCGACACCCCCACGCCTCCTCCTTGCCGCACATGCAACACCGAGGAAGTTCCAAAATAATTTTCCTACCGCTGATGGTTCCGATTCGAAGAAGAAGAAGAACTGAAGAAGCCACGGAAGACGAAGGAGCGGTCGAAGAACTAGATGAACACAACATGGGCGTTGGACGTCCATCGCGATATCTTGCATCACGGAGTGGAGATGCTCTAAGCGATCGTTACTACTTCGGTGTGGAAATATCATAGTCCATCAAATACCTTTGATGGCACTCATATTTTCCTCATCATGAAGGCGCCGCGCGACAAGGTTTTTATCCTTGGCCAAAATTTCCGGTATACCGGCATAAACTAGAAAATTCGTTACACTACGACAAAGGTGACTGTCAGTAAAAAAAAAAGTCGAACCAATTTGAGTTTCGACTTTCAGAATAGAGTTAAATACAACTCGATCATATGTAATATACGATAAAGGAGCATACAGTATATCACATGGTTAAGGCGTAGGGGGCGGCAATGCCTCTGTCGGCCTTCCAGGAAGGTCTTGGTTTGGAATACTAATACACATGATGCCATATTTGTATGGTGGGGCTTACGAACTTTGTAGTTTACATTATTCAATTTCAAAACCTGTTTCAATAAATTCAGACGGTAAAACACCACGAATTAAGGTATTTAACTGAAATCGGAAATTCCTACTCATCTCGGTAAAAATAGATACCGAGGGAAAAAAACCCTTGCGTACGAGGCAGCATACGAAGCTCTCACACTGAATATAATGGGCTTTCATTCGTTGTGACAGGTTAGCTTGTTATGATTTTCCACGATAGTGTACAAATTGTGGGCTGAACATTCAAGTGAAGTACTCTAGTATGGAACTTTGACCGTACAAAGGTTGAGTTGAAGAGTCAAGCACACGCCTTCTCCCGGCACGTCCAACAATTGTGACTGTGGCGGTGTCGAAATGTAGAGCTTAAGACAGTTGTCTAGCCGTTAGCCAGCTGTAGTAGTAGTTTGTTACATAATTTATAGTTAATTTATAGCTAGAATGTACAATAGTGGACCATAATTTATAGTACTTTTTTACAATATAAAGCTCACGTTTTAGTCTCACAAAATATAAAACACGTGGTAGAGCTGATTTTGCATAAGACCATATTTTTCTTCTTTTACCTAATCTCTTTTATCCAAGTATCCAACTAAGAAAAAATATAATAATTTATGTCTTATAGCATGATGACGAGATCTTATTCTACTTGCTTGAAAGACCCAAGGTAGCACCGTCTTCTACAAAGCGCGTTGAAAAGGGTGGAGCAGCGGCGGTGCTCAAATATTTCATCGTTGATTTTTCCCAAGGAAATTAGTAAGACAGGCGTGATTGACATCTGGCTTGTTTTTATCATCGGCAACAAGTGTTGTCATTGTCCTGCAAGTATTGCGCGCTCTAGTAATTTTAGTTTACCCTAGAGTCCAAATGTGGGTAGCCAGGAAGGAGGATGTACGCGGGACCCGGCTGCGTAGCAATGCAGCATGGGCAGAGTTGAGTGCTCCACTGGAGAAGAAGAAGTACGTGCTTGTGTACCTGGCACGTACGGTATGGGAGACAAAACGCCGGTGAGCCCGACCCCATCGTGCCCGACTGATGCGATCGCCGCAATGGCCGTGCAGATTTCGTTGTCGCGCATTAGGGCATCTCCAGCGGCGCGACTCAGACGGACGCTGAGCGATCATTTTCGTCCGTCGTGACCGAAAATACGTCTAGGCCCTGTTTCAGTGGGACGACGTAAAATGACCGGCCCGTCCGCGGAGACGCAAACCTGGCTCAAATATGCGGCAGGTTTGCGTCTCCGCGGACGCTGCGTGGACGCGCCGAGCGTCGTCCATTTTTTACCCGGTCCCGCTAGGCAGGGACAGCGAAATCGATTGCTTCGATTTGCTTCTTTTTCCCCTTCTTTGCTGCCCTAGTGCGACGCCACCACCCAGCCCCACCCGTCACCGTCCCGCCGCAGCGCCGCAGTACTCGCCGTCAGCTCCGTTGTTGCCGCGCGGGAGAGCACGATCGTACTCGCGGTTGGCTTCGGCGCGTACCTGCCGGCTGTTTTGGGGCCAAACGCTGCCGGTTCCGCCGCCCTTCCGCGTCGCCCACGACCTGTTCGGTCAATTGCGCCGGTAGGTTTCTTCCCCTTTTTCGGCGCTATTTGTGTGCCACCATTGATCAACAGCTTGTACCCACGCAGATGGACATGTGGCATATGGTGGAGAAATTCCGCGCGGAGGTCGTTGACTCCTCTTCCGACGAGGAGTCCGATGAGTCGACGCAGACATTGGCAACTACTGCGGCCTCCATGATCCACGAGTTCAACTCAAACCCGGGGCCGGAGCACCGGGGATCTGTGAAGGGGCGCTCTAAAAACCTGCCGCGCAACAGAGTGGCGGGGCAGACCCGCCTCCACAAGGACTACTTCCACCTCACCAATCCGGTGTTCCCGGAAAAAGTGTTCCGGCGCCGGTACATGATGTCAAGGGACCTGTTCTTGGTCATTCTACGGGACGTCAGAAACTATGACCCCTACTTCCAATGCAGGCCAGATGCAACAGGTGCGCTAGGCTTCACCTCCTACCAAAAATGCTCCGCGGCTATTCGCATGCTCTCATATGGAATGGCTGCGGATATATTTGATGAGTATCTTCGAATGGGTGAGAGCACCTGCCTTGAGGCCATGTACAGGTTTTGCCGAGCCGTGATTGCCGTGTTCGGAGAGTATTACTGTAGGGAGCCAAGTGTTGAGGATACAAGGCGGCTCATGTGTATCAACAAGTCTAGAGGGTTCCCATGAATGATTGGCAGCATAGATTGCATGCACTGGGAGTGGAAAAACTGTCCATTTGGATGGCAGGGTCAGTACAGCGGGCATGAGGAGGGACGGACTGCCATTCTTGAAGCTGTCATATCTCAAGATTTATGGATTTGGCATTCATTCTTTGGCATGGCCGGTTCCAACAATGACATCAATGTGTTGCACCGATCACCGGTTTTCAACCGGCTCATGCAAGGCAAAGCTCCCCGGGTGAGCTATGAGATTAATGGAAATGCATATGACAAGCCATATTATCTTGCTGATGGCATCTACCCCGACCGGGCCACATTGGTGAAGACTGTCCGTAATCCAAACTCCGAGAAGACGAGGAGGTTTGCCAAGATGCAAGAGGCTTGCAGGACAGATGTGGAGCGCGGATTTGGTGTGCTCCAAGCTCGGTGGGCAATTGTCCGTCACCCGGCAAGAACATGGTTGTTGAAGACCATGCATGAGGTGATGACATGCTGCGTGATCATGCACAACATGATCGTTGAGAACGAGCGTCCTGATGGCCGCAATGAGAACCACTGGGAATTCCAAGATGAGCTGGTTGCGCCATTTCCTGGAGCTTTATCTTGGGCCGACTATCTACATATGAATTTAGAAGTCACTAACGAGAACGTCTGCAAACAACTGCAGATGGATCTGATTGAGCATCAGTGGACATTGGCTGGCCATGAAGATCATGCCTAGAGGAATACTATCTTATTTTCATGTAGACTTTTCAAAATTTAAATGTAATAACTATGACTTCGTTGAATTCCTTATTTTGTTGTTTGGAAACTTCATAATTGATGCAAACGCGGAAATGCGTCGGGCCGCTGGAGCCACCCCTGTTGGAAATATGCCCGAGAGGCAATAATAAATTATTTATTGTTATATCATAGTGTTCATGATAAATGTTTACACCCCATGCTATAATTGTATTAACCGGAAACATTAATACATGTGTGTTGTGTAAACAACCAGAGTCCCTAGTAAGCCTCTCATTTAACTAGCTTGTTGATTAATAGATGATCATGGTTTCCTGATCATGAACATTGGATGTGATTAATAACAAGATCATATCATTAGGTAAATGATGTGATGGACACACACCCATAGTAAGCATAGCATGAGATCAAGTTATTAAGTACAACTTGCTATAAGCTTTCGATACATAGTTAACTAGTCCTTCAACCATGAGATCATGTAAATCACTTACACCGGAAGGATGCTTTGATTACATCAAACGCCATTGCGTAAATGGGTGGTTATAAAGATGGGATTAAGTATTCGGAAAGTGTGAGTTGAGGCATATGGATCAAGAGTGGGATTTGTCCATCCCGATGACGGATAGATATACTCTGGGCCATCTCGGTTGAATGTCGTCTAATTAGCTTGCAAGCATGTGACTGGGTCACAAGAGATGACATACCACGGTACGAGTAAGAGTACTTGTCGGAAACGAGGTTGAACTAGGTATGGAGATACAGATGATCGAACCTCGGACAAGTAAAGTATCGCGTGAAAAAGGGAATCGGTATCGTATGTAAATGGTTCAATCGATCTCTGAGTTATCGCTGAATGTGTGGGAGCCATTATGGATCTCCAGATCCCGCTATTGGTTATTGGGCGGAGAGGAGTCCCGACTATGTCTGCATAGTTCACAAACCGTAGGGTGACGCGCTTAAGGTTCGATGTCGCATAAGTAGATTCGGAATATGAGATGGAGACTAAGTTTGTTCGGAGTCTCGGATGGGATCCAGGACATCACAAGGAGGTCCGGAATGGTCCGGAGAATAAGATTCATATATGGGAAGTCACTTTCCGGGGTTCAGAAAAGTTTCGGTGTTTTGACCGGAGCTTCTAGAAGGTTCTAGAGGGTCACCAGCCGGCCCACCACCCCGGGAGGGGCCACATAGGTGCCACATGGCATGGTGGGTCCTTCCCACTATGACATGTAGGCCCATGCCAGCCCACCCCTAGAGATAAGATCTATATCCTAGTTTAAAGGGTTTAAATGAAGAGATAAGATCTATCTCCTAATTTAAAGGGTTTACATGAAGAGATTAGGGGATAGGCTTGGGGGAGTTATCCTCCCCCCATGCGCCGGCCAAGGGAGAGGTGGGGCCAAAGGGGGAACCCTAGGCCGACCCCTCCCTCTACATAAAGAGGGGAGGGGGTGGCCGGCCAACTAACCCCTCACACCAAACCCTGGCCGCCCCCTCTCTCCTCCATACGACTGCTCCGGCTTAGGCGAAGCCCTGCAGATCTTCTCCTCCACCACCACCACGCTGTCGTGCTGCTGGGATTACATAAGTTGATTTGTCTATAGTCGGAAGGTAAAAGACATGCAATTTTTTAGGAACTAGAGCAATGCCAGGGTCATTAAGATGTGGCGGTAGAGTACCTCTAGTGTACAAATTCGTCATGATGGCAGTTATATCATCTCCTGTCCAGCTCCATGCCGCCAAGTAGAAATCTTCATTGAATCCATCCATTCCCGGTGGCGCGATGCTCCTCATGGATTTGAGTGTCTCCCAAATTTTCTGCTTATCCGGGGTTGAATTTATGAAGTTCTAAGATTCTTATGGATGGGTAGTATTTAGGCTTGGCATGTCATGGTTAGCGCAAGAGGAGCGAAAAATATTCAAAAAATAGTTCACAAATTCAGTAGCAGTATCTTCTAGATACACCTGGGCAAAACTCGGGCCGGGCCGGGCTTCGGGCCAAGCCCGAAAAAGCCCGAACGTAAAATGCCAAGCCCGAGCCCGGCCCGGCCCGACCATCGGGCCTATAAAGTAAGCCCGAACCCGGCCCGAACAGGCAAAAAGCCCGACCCAGCCCGAGAAGCCTGGCCCGAACCTGCCTAATGTGCGAAAACTGGAAGCCCGAGCTCGGCCCGGCTCGACGTTCGGGCTCAAAATATAAGCCCAAACCCGGCCCGAAGTGCAAGCCCGACCCGACCCGGCCCGGGATTTTCGGGCCGGGTCGGGCCGGGTCGTCCGGGCCGGGCTGCCCGTGCCCAGATGTACTTCTAGATCATGTATGTGGTTACCATATACATCTTTAATGGAAACAATGCGATTACGACTTTTACGCTTAAGGACAACATGATGGAAGTATGAAGTGTTCCGAGGACCTTGTATAGCCCAACGCTTCTTTGCCCTCTACCCGTAAAAGTATGTGAGTTTTATCATGGTTTCTTCACATTGGGCAATCAACTTTGCTTCTAGAGAGTTGTTCTACATGTGTACTTTAGTTGGTTCTAAATTGGCCTTTTCTTCTTTCACCATTTCTTTAGGGTTCCTACAAGGTTAGTGGTCTTGGCATCAGTGGCGGAGCTTGGAAGAATATAATGGGCGGGCCAAGCTGAAAGAGAACCCTTTTTTCCCTAAATGATACCACTACACTTGAAATCTAAAGGTGTATATGATGCCCCCCATAGGGGGTCTCACAGCGCTTTGGATTTTCGGCCGTCAGATCGAGCTGACGTGGCGCGATCTCCGCCGTCGATTTCGTCGAGGGCGCGAGGCCCTCCCACGAACCCGTGTTTTATCCATGGGTCGTGTAAAGCCCGCTCGGCCCAGCCTCTCGCGTCGCGCGTGGCTGCGACCTGAGGGAAAAGGGCAGTCGCTACTCGCAAACCCTATCCTCTCTCCTTCTCCTCCCACGGCGCCGTGATACGTCCAAAACGTATCTACTTTCCCGAACACTTTTGCTATTGTTTTGCCTCTAATTTGTGTATTTTGGATACAACTAACACGGACTAACGCTGTTTTCAGCAGAATTGCTCTGGTGTCTCGTTTTTGTGCGTAAATCGAACTTTCGGGAAAATCCTCGGAATTTATGCGAAAGGTCCTATTTTCCCAGAATATTGACGGAGCCAGAAGGGCAAGCCAGGTGGGGACCCGAGGGCCCCACACACTAGGCCGGCGCGGCCCAGGAGGGGGGCGCGCCGCCCTATTGTGTGGGCGCCTCGGCTGGCCCCCGACGCCCTCCTTCGGACTACTTAATGCCTTCGACCTAAAAACAAACGGAGGGTTAGAAGAAATGGCCAGAAGACATCCAGTACGCCGCCACCATCGCGAAACTCCGTCTCGGGACTAGAAACTCCGTTCTGGCACTCCGCCGGGACGGGGAATTGGAGGAGATCATCGCCATCATCACCACCGACGCCTCTCCATCGACCAGCCATGTTTCCCCCATCCATGTGTGAGTAATTCCCCCGCTGTAGGCTGAAGGGGATGGTAGGGATTGGATTAGATTGGTCATGTAATAGCATAAGATTGTTAGGGCATAGTGCCTAGTGTCCGTAATTGGTACTTTTATGATATTGTTGCAACTTGTTATGCTTAATGCTTGTCACTAGGGCCCGAGTGCCATGATCTCAGATCTGAACATGTTATCAATTCATTATGATATTCATTGCTTTATGATCTTACCCGCAAGTTGTATACACGTATTGCTGTCCGAACCCGAGGCCCCAAAGTGACAGAAATTGGGACAACCGAAGGGGATGGCGGTGATATGAGGATCACATGTGTTCACGGAGTGTTAATGCTTTGCTCCGGTGCTCTATTAAAAGGAGTGCCTTAATTTCCGAGAGATTCCCTAGAGGCCCTAGCTGCCACCGTGCTGGTAGGACAAAAGATGTTGTGCAAGTTTCTCATTGCGAGCACGTACGACTATATATGGAACACATGCCTATTGATTGATTAGTACTTGGACACCGTTTTATTATTATCTGCAAATGCCCTGCTTTGAATGTTACATGAGTTTCTCTCATCCATTCAACGCCCGTTCATCCATCCCTGTGCCTACAGTATTTTAATCCTGCTGTTTACTATAATCACTACTGCTGTTTTTGTTACTCTGCTGTTGTTATTTCACTACTGCTACTGCTATAAAACTGTTACTACTGATAAACTCTTGCGAGCAAGTCTGTTTCCAGGTGTAGCTGAATTGACAACTCCGCTGTTAAGGCTTACAAGTATTCTTTGTCTCCCCTTGTGTCGAATTGCTAGGTCTAGACAAATTGAAAATACTGAAACTCCTAATGAAAATGCTGCTACACCTGTTAATTCACCTGAGTCTGTTGAATACTCTAGTGATGATCTTGATGAAGATTATGTAGAACTTGATGATGATTTTATTGATAAATGCAATGCTACTACTGATGCAAGAAAAATTAAAAAGTTGCTTGCACAACATACTGTTAGATATAAACTGTCTCCTGATCCTAAATTTGCCACATCTCCTTGTTGCCTACCAAAACCCACCGGCGAGCAGCGACGGGCAACACCGTAGAGCCGGGAGGCTCCCAGGACTGCTGGTGGATCCTGGTCCCTCGGGCGATGGCCCGCAATGCCTCCGGCGCACGTCCCGGCGGTTGCGAGGGCGTGCCACCCGACCTATACCCGGTCGGGAAGGTGATGGATTGCTTCGTCTAGTTTCCTGCATGGCAAACACGTAAACATTAAATACGAGCCCCGATCGGCTCTTAAGTTGTTCTGTGGATCGGCTCAAGGAGCCGATTGCCCCATGGTTCATCTTAGATTTACGATGACATGGGGATCCTGCTTTATCAATATCAAGCTAAACCAATCTACGACAGTCTAGGGTTTTCACCACATAACCGGAACATCCTACACGTAATTGAGCCTAGCAGATACGTAAGATAATAGAAAACCAGCCCTAACGAGGCCTAAAAACCAACATGAAGTTGATCCCCGGAACAATCCCTTTAGAGCTTAATAAACCACACCTCACGCACTACCGGATCGTTCAACCCGTTTGTAAGGCCTAACCATGCAGATATCAAACTAATCCTTGTAGAACAAGGAACGACTATAACGTAACCGGATCTACTAAACAAAATATTAAGCAAGATGCTGCCCTTACACCTAAGATAGGTGTAAGGGCAGCTAGATATTGAGGGGCAGCGTAGCTAAGCAAGCATATCGTAAAAACATCAACGTAAGCCCCAAAACATCTAAGATAAGGATGTTGCTCGCCATCAAAAGGCTTCAGCACGAGCAACACCAACAACGAATAAACTGATACTGCCTAGATCGTAAGATGCGATCTAGGCAGCATGTTGCTTACCCGGGAGAAACCCTCGAAACAAGGGGTGGCGATGCGCCTAGATTGGTTTGTTGTGAACGTGATCGTCCTCCTTCTCAATAACCCTAGATACATATTTATAGTCCGTGGACTTTCTAACTTGGGAATAAAGCCAGCTGTATACGACTAAAATCTATCTCTTACTTCTAAACATAACACGTAATCTACCATAAAATACAGATACACGGGCAATCTAGTCCAAATTCACGCACAAGGCCGGTTCAGAGACACTTCATATGCACGTCCTCTAAGCCCATCTTCGATCACGGCCCATCTCCTGCTCTGGCTAAATTCTGGTGATAACACATGCCCCCCTGGTTTTGGCAACGATAATTTCAAAACCACTCTGTTTTTCCTTCGTTGGGTCACGTCGTGGCAGAGCAGAACCGTCACAGTATCCTTCCATCATGATGCCTTGCCTTCTCAACTTCCCTGCACGATTTGACAGTTTTGGCACCACGTCCTCAGAAATTGCCACAGCATTAAATCTCCACTATATCCCCTTTATTTAACCGCGTCGAGCAGTTCGTCCGTTCATCCCCTTGCTCTGTACTATCCATCGAAAAGCCCTCCTCTGCAACATGGACTCCTCCTCCTCCTCCTCGGATCTTTCTTCCCGTTCCTCTTCCTCTCGCGAGCCGACGCCGGAGTGGGGCTCGTTGGCGGCACACGATATCCTCGCCCCCACGACATGGGACAAGAAGGACCACGATTCCTCCGTCTGGTCCGAGGATGACAAGTCCTTGACCGACGGAGAAGACGACCTCCGGTTCCTCGTTGGCGGGGAGCTGGAAGCGGGGAGCGAGGACGACCGCTTCTCGTGGGACGACTTCACCTCCTCCGACGAAGGGGAGGAAGAGGAGGATGACACTGATACGTCTCCGACGTATCGATAATTTCTTATGTTCCATGCCACATTATTGATGATACCTACATGTTTTATGCACACTTTATGTCATATTCGTGCATTTTCTGGAACTAACCTATTAACTAGATGCCGAAGTGCCGCTTGCTCGTTTTTCGCTGTTTTTGGTTTCAGAAATCCTAGTAACGAAATATTCTCGGAATTGGACGAAATCAAGTCCCAGGGTCCTATTTTGCCACGAACCTTCCAGAAGACCGAAAAGGATACGAAGTGGGGCCACGAGGGGCTGCCACCATAGCCCTTGGCAACGGCGCCAGAAAATGTGCTTGATGGCGTGTATTTCACACGTTCGTTGGGCAACCCCAAGAGGAAGGTATGATGCGCACAGCAGCAAGTTTTCCCTCAGAAAGAAACCAAGGTTTATCGAACCAGGAGGAGCCAAGAAGCACGTTGAAGGTTGATGGCGGCGGGATGTAGTGCGGCGCAACACCAGGGATTCCGGCGCCAACGTGGAACCCGCACAACACAACCAAAGTACTTTGCCCCAACAAAACAGTGAGGTTGTCAATCTCACCGGCTTGCTGTAACAAAGGATTAACCGTATTGTGTGGAAGATGATTGTTTGCAGAGAAAATAGTAAAACAATTACTGCAGCAGATTTGTATTTTAGTATTAAAAGAATGGACCGGGGTCCACAGTTCACTAGAGGTGTCTCTTCCATAAGATAAAAGCATGTTGGGTGAACAAATTACAGTCGGGCAATTGACAAATAGAGAGGGCATAACAATGCACATACATGACATGATAAGTATAGTGAGATTTAATTGGGCATTACGACAAAGTACATAAACCGCCATCCAACTGCATCTATGCCTAAAAAGTGCACCTTCAGGTTATCATCCGAACCCCCTCCAGTATTAAGTTGCAAAGAAACAGACAATTGCATTAAGTATGGTGCGTAATGTAATCAACAACTACATCCTCGGACATAGCGCCAATGTTTTATCCCTAGCGGCAACAACGACAACACAACCTTAGAACTTTTCATCACTCGTCCCGGTGTCAATGCAGGCATGAACCCACTATCGAGCATAAATACTCCCTCTTGGAGTTAAAAGTAAAAACTTGGCCGAGCCTCTACTAGTAACGGAGAGCATGCAAGATCATAAACAACACATATGTAATAACTTGATAATTAACATGACATGGTATTCTCTATCCATCGGATCCCGACAAACACAACATATAGAATTACAGATAGATGATCTTGATCATATTAGGCAGCTCACAAGATCCAACAATGAAGCACAATGAGGAGAAGACAACCATCTAGCTACTGCTATGGACCCATAGTCCAGGGGTGAACTACTCACTCATCACTCCGGGAGGCGACCATGGCGGTGTAGAGTCCTCCGGGAGATGAATCCCCTCTCCGGCGGGGTGCCGGAGGAGATCTCCGTAATCCCCCGAGATGGGATCGGCGGCGGCGGCGTCTCCGGAAGGTTTTCCGTATCGTGGTTTTTCGCCTCGGGGGTTTCGCGACGGAGGCTTTAAGTAGGCGGAAGGGCGAGTCGGGGGCCGGACGAGGGGCCACACCATAGGCGGCGCGGGCCCCCCGGGCCGCGCCGCCTTGTTGTGTCGCCACCTCGTGGCCCCACTTCGTATGTTCTTCGGTCTTCCGGAAGCTCCGTGGAAAAATAGGCCCCCGGGTCTTCGTTTCGTCCAATTCCGAGAATATTTCGTTACTAGGATTTCGAAACCAAAAACAGCAGAAAACAGGAACTAGCACTTCGGCATCTTGTTAATAGGTTAGTTCCAGAAAATGCACGAATATGACATAAAGTGTGCATAAAACATGTAGGTATCATCAATAATATGGCATAGAACATAAGAAATTATCGATACGTCGGAGACGTATCATGGACCCCGGTCCATTCTTTTAATACTGAAATACAAATCTGCTGCAATAGTTGTTTTACTGTTTTCTCTGCAAACAATCATCTTCCACACAATACGGTTAACCCTTTGTTACAGCAAGCCGGTGAGATTGACAACCTCACTGTTTCGTTGGGGCAAAGTACTTTGGTTGTGTTGTGCAGGTTCCACGTTGGCGCCGGAATCTCCGGTGTTGCGCCGCACTACATCCCGCCGCCATCAACCTTCAACGTGCTTCTTGACTCCTACTGGTTCGATTAAACCTTGGTTTCTAACTGAGGGAAACTTGCCGCTGTGCGCATCACACCTTCCTCTTGGGGTTCCCAACGGACGTGTCAACTACACGCATCAGACACCTCCTCCGACGAGCCGCCGGTGAAGCGCTTCAGCGCCGGATCGGATGACGACGACGACGAGGAGGAGGAAGAAGCTCCTGCCGAGGGCTACGGCAGCAGCGACGAGGAGCTCACCGGCAGTAGCGCCGACGGCAGCTCCGACGGCGACGACGAGGGCAGCGACTGCCCTTAGATTAGGGACTACTAGCATAGGACTAGTAGTAGTAATCGGCTCTTCCTTTTGTTCTTCCTTTCCCGAGAAATCGGCTCTTCTCTGTAAAAGCCCTCTTTATTAATGAAGAAAATGTTTCTATGTCGATTTTACTTTCATATTAATTTTGCCGATTGTCAGAGCGAGTCAACGTGCAAAGAGCCGATGGCGGCGCATCGGCCTTTACCATAAAATGCGAGTAAGGCCAAATCAGCTGCCTATTCAAACGGTAACCTGCAACCCTTATCTGAAAGAGTAAACTCAGATCCCCAAATCGCCGTTCGAGCAGATCCAACCCACGGCCACGCGAATCTCAGATCTCAATCGCGCAGATTCCACCTCGCAGCGGATCCAATGGCGGAATCATCCAATGCTAACGCTACGGTCTCTGGCCTGAAGGTAATCCTCAACCGCTCCTCGCTGTCCGAGCATAGTGCTAGAATTAACAGCAAACACCTGAATTAATGTCTCATTCCATCATTAATTTTTAGGTATCAGACATTCTGCTGCCACATCCTTCTCTTTCAAATTCTCTCTGTCTTGGCCCTCGTTCTACCGAGAGTCCTACTCATTTGATTTCATGCGAGGCCAACAGAATTCCCTTCATGAACCAGAATTTAGATCTAACCTCTTGGGCCGACTGCTTACGAGCCTGGCCTAATCCTCCTGAAGATTGGGTTTCGTGGTACAATAGAATATCCAAAAATCACCAAGCCACCTGGGAAACCACGGGAATAGCCGATGCTTTAGCTTTATCACTGTCTCCCCTTGAGAAACATGAAAACCTTCTGAAAACCATCGGCTACTTTTGGTCTGATGCTCTGAATTGCTTCATGTTTGGCCATGGCCCAATGACACCAACCCTACTAGATGTGACCATGATCACTGGTCTAGACATTGCATCCCCAAGCCCCTCTGCCTTTAAACTGCCAAAGGTCCCTTTCTCACTCTCTTCCAAAACAGAGTGCACGAACTGGGGTGTAACATTTCATATTCTGTGGCCCTTCGCTTGCTCCAACAAAGAACTACCTTTCCTTGGCTTATGAACTTGCTAGAGGGACCCAGCTTGGCATTGGCAAATTGTTCCTTGGAGAGGTCTACCGATATCTCCAACTAATGTCTGTCAAGCTGTTTTCCCAAAAGACAGTCAAAACAGGAGGTCCCTGGTGGTTTATTCAGCTATGGGCTCAGCTGTATTTCCAGAACCATGTCCCAAACTCTCCACCTTTGGCTACTCGCACCTTTCCAAATACTAACGGGAAGCCAATCCGGTGTACTAGCTACGGCCAAGCTCTATATAGTCTTCCAGGTAGTAAACTGACCCTCAAGGAAGCATTGGAGTGGTTCAGAATTTTCTACCAAGGCCTGGACAATCCTCTCTTCTTTCCTTACACAGAGTATGAAAATTTTGAAAACCCAGTCTCCTTCAGGCTAGACAGCTTTGCCGATGACGCCAGCACCCGGCAGTTGTATTCCATCATGGTCCGTCCCTGCTTCCTTCCAGTTGGCATGAGTACCTCAAACAGGATCATCAAACCTGGGTATGAATCTTATCAGTCGGTCGTAGCAGCCCGGCAACTTGGTCTTGGGCAAGTATCTCCCCATTTCTTCCTCCACCACCTAACAGAAAGCAGAGCTGATCTGCCCGATGTCCTCACTGGTCAGAGGTGTTATTCTTTCTTTGATACGCTGGCCATCCCAGTTCCTCACAACCTTTATTTTACCTCATCAACCGATGGGTTTGAGACCTGGTGGTCAATGTGGAAGACTCATGCCTTCAGGAGGGCTCTAGGACCGTTGCTGAAACAAATTGATGCTGAATATGACATCCCTGCAGAACAGGTACCATTACTCTCAAATTATCTTGAAGTGGCTTATAATGATTTCTTTTATAACCCTGCTCTGTTTTCTTGCAGCAACAAGACGGTCCAGAACCTGTACATGATGACGGCTCCCCTTTCAGATTCCTTCCACCAGCTCCGGTGGTCCTCTTCTGCAAAAACTCACCACCCTTGAAAAAGGTTGTGATGCAGAGCCAGCCGATTTCACCAAAATCGGCTTCCAAGAGCAGAGTATCTTCTAGGCCAGCTGCCCCCCGAGCCTCAGTCAAGGCGAGAACAACAGTGAGGAAAGTAGCTGCCAGGAAGACCTTGAAGCGCCAAAACCCTACTCCAGCTCAAGAAAGCTCGCACGTAGGCTGATCCATGCCTTGGCTGATTTCATCTATCCTTGTAGGCTTCTGTAACATGTTTGTATTTCTTTTACAGTCCTCTACTGAAGAAAACTCCGGCGATGAGACACAGTCCAGCCGAAAGAACTCGAGCTCGGGCAACTCTGGGAAAACTACTACGCAGAGCCAGCCAGACTCGCCACCATCGGCTTCCAAGAAAAGGTCAGCTCCCGAACTTGTTGCTTCCGCTCCAATCAAAGCAGGGCAGGGCGATCTACGTACAAAGAGCCGATGCACAAAGAGAGCTCGCAAAGAACTGCAAACCTCTTCCTTAAACCAGGAGATTTCGAATGTAATTATCCTCCATACTCTCCTTGGCTCATATTTCATGCTAACCCATTGCTGTTCTCATCGACTAACCACTTCCTTTGCAGACTGATGACACCTCTAGTGGGGAAGTCGAGGAGGTATTGATGCCATCCGCCACCCTGGACTTAGCAACTTCTCCAAGTGTAGCTGACAAGATTGCCAACCTGGCCAAGCCCTCAACAGCAACACAAGAGCCGATCTTCTCGTCATCGGCTGTTCCTCTGGTCTTAGGAGAGGTATGCTCCCTTCCCTTAGCTTTACCCTTCTCTCTCGCTGTATACTGACGTTGTTCTTGTTGTTTGTCAGGGTTATGACCTTTCAAGCTTGCTAACGTTCGACCCTGAATCCATCGAACCGGCTACTGCTAAAGCAAGCGAAGAGTCAGGACCCAGCACTACACATGGTCAACTTCAGCATCTCAAGGCCCTGCTCTCCTCCTCCATTGAGACATTGGTTGAAGACTCCGAGGAAGTGAAGAACATTCTTGAAGATATCCAGCCTCATCTCCCGGTGACGCTGCAGGTGAAACTCTAGCCAGTTGTGACTCTGTCTGCCTACAGGTCAAGGGTGAAATTGGCTCGTCAGAGAATCGACCTGCGCCACGCCCAGCTTCCGTTGAAAGCCGATATTGCAGACAAATGCCAACGGCTTAATGAGAAAAAGGCAGCTTTGGACGCCAAAACTGACACTTCTGTCAGTACTGCTGAACTTGAGACCTTGCAAAGAGAGTTGGAGGCCCTTGAAGAGAAGGTCCGGGAAACCAAACAACTCATTCAAGCTAAGGAAGTTCTTATCGCCCACTCCCACGAGGAAGCAGAAGGCCTCAAAGCTGAACTGAAGACTTATCTGGCCGAAATACGCGCCTTGAACAAGCAGCTGGTGACAGGCAAGGACGAAGATGATGAGGCCGAGATCGCCGAGGTGGATCGTGTTCGTGCTGACGCCCTCCATGCCCTTGAGGCATTCCTTCAGTAGAACCTCCCCATGTAACCTGATAACTGCTTGTACTTCTAGAGTCGATGGCTGTGCATCGGCTTTCCCGTTCTAAAGTCGATGTCAGTGCATCGGTTGTACCTGTATCCTATTGTTGTATGTATATTTTTTTCACTGGCCGATTTCGTGCATCGGCCCCATATTTCATTGTCCGTTATTCCATATTAGGTGCCCCCTGAGCCGAATCTTTCAAGTAATTGAAGATATCGGCTCTCTGGTTATATGATTCCAGGAATTTGTACCTGGGCATCAGCTGGTTTTTGCTGACGAATGTTGGTCGTGACTTATCCCCAGGACCAATGTCGACCTCTTCTAGCTCATCAGCTGATGTAAACCCATACCCTAGCTTTCCGTCACCTGCTAGATCGATGCTGAACAAAGGCAGAACGTATGGCGAGGATAATTTTGGCCGATTCCTGGAATCGGCCTCCATGTTGATTGTATTGCTCAATGAAGGTTTACAACTTATCCGTGCTCCACTACGGGAGGGAGCTTCCCTACTACGACTACGTGACATGCTTGGGGTGAGATCCTCGCTTTTTATTTTTTGGGGCCGATCGCAGGGATCGGCCTTGTCACGCACGTCGATGGATGTTGCTCTTGCTACTCGGTTAGGCCGGTGGATAAGACCAGCCTCACCCCGTTTTTTGTCACCTCGATGCGCTCACAGCCGTCCAAACTGGTTCCAGAGAGCGGCCCTTGGCCTTCCGAGTCCCAAATATTCATGCCGGCTATGGAGACCTCGATCGAATCATCTGCATGCACGACCTCCACCTCATCTCCATCCCACTGTATCAGGCATTGGTGCATCGTAGATGGGATGTGATGACGCGTAAAGCACACGCCCATTGGGAACCCCAAGTGGAAGGTGTGATGCGTACAGCAGCAAGTTTCCCTCAGTAAGAAACCAAGGTTTATCGAACCAGTAGGAGCCAAGAAGCACGTTGAAGGTTGATGGCGGCGGGATGTAGTGCGGCGCAACACCAGGGATTCCGGCGCCAACGTGGAACCCGCACAACACAACCAAAGTACTTTGCCCCAACGAAACAAGTGAGGTTGTCAATCTCACCGGCTTGCTGTAACAAAGGATTAACCGTATTGTGTGGAAGATGATTGTTTGCAGAGAAAACAAGTAAAACAAGTATTGCGAGCAGATTTGTATTTCAGTATTAAAGAATGGACCGGGGTCCACAGTTCACTTGAGGTGTCTCTCCCATAAGATAAAAGCATGTTGGGTGAACAAATTACAGTCGGGCAATTGACAAATAGAGAGGGCATAACAATGCACATACATGTCATGATAAGTACAGTGAGATTTAATTGGGCATTACGACAAAGTACATAGACCGCCATCCAACTCGCATCTATGCCTAAAAAGTCCACCTTCAGGTTATCATCCGAACCCCTTCCGAGTATTAAGTTGCAAAGCAACGGACAATTGCATTAAGTATGGTGCGTAATGTAATCAACAACTACATCCTCGGACATAGCGCCAATGTTTTATCCCTAGTGGCAACAAGCACAACACAACCTTAGAACTTTCGTCACATCGTCCCACTGTCAATGTAGGCATGAACCCACTATCGAGCATAAATACTCCCTCTTGGAGTTAAAAGCAAAAACTTGGCCGAGCCTCTACTAGTAACGGAGAGCATGCAAGATCATAAACAACACATATGTAATAACTTGATAATTAACATAACATGGTATTCTCTATCCATCGGATCCCGACAAACACAACATAGAGTATTACGGATAGATGATCTTGATCATGTTAGGCAGCTCACAAGATCCAACAATGAAGCACAATGAGGAGAAGACAACCATCTAGCTACTGCTATGGACCCATAGTCCAGGGGTGAACTACTCACTCATCACTCCGGAGGCGACCATGGCGGTGTAGAGTCCTCCGGGAGATGAATCCCCTCTCCGGCAGGGTGCCGGAGGAGATCTCCAGAATCCCCCGAGATGGGATCGGCGGCGGCGTCTCAGTAAGGTTTTCCGTATCGTGGTTTTTCGCCTCAGGGGTTTCGCGACGAAGGATTTAAGTAGGCGGAAGGGCGACGTGGGGGGCCACACGGGGGCCCCACACCACAGGTCGGCGCGGCCAAGGGCTGGGCCACGCCGCCCTATGGTGGCAGCCCCTCGTGGCCCCACTTTGTATCCTTTTCGGTCTCCTGGAAGGTTCGTGGCAAAATAGGACCCTGGGACTTGATTTTGTCCAATTCCGAGAATATTTCGTTACTAGGATTTCTGAAACCAAAAACAACAGAAAACAGCAATCGGCACTTCGGCATCTTGTTAATAGGTTAGTTCCGGAAAATGCATGAATATGACATAAAGTGTGCATAAAACATGTAGGTATCATCAATAATATGGCATAGAACATAAGAAATTATCGATACGTCGGAGACGTATCAAGCATCCCCAAGCTTAGTTCTCGCTCGTCCCGAGCAGGTAAAACGATAACAAAGATAATTTCTGAAGTGACATGCCATCATAACCTTGATCATACTATTTGTAAACATATGTAGTGGATGCAGCGATCAAAACAATGGTAATGACATGAGTAAACAAGTGAATCATAAAGCAAAGACTTTTCATGAATAGTAGTTCAAGACAAGCATCAATAAGTCTTGCATAAGAGTTAACTCATAAAGCAATAAATCAAAGTAAAGGTATTGAAGCAACACAAAGGAAGATTAAGTTTCAGCGGTTGCTTTCAACTTGTAACATGTATATCTCATGGATAATTGTCAACATAGAGTAATATAACAAGTGCAATATGCAAGTATGTAGGAATCAATGCACAGTTCACACAAGTGTTTGCTTCTTGAGGTGGAGAGAGATAGGTGAACTGACTCAACATAAAAGTAAAGAGAATGGTCCTTCAAAGATGAAAGCATCGATTGCTATATTTGTGCTAGAGCTTTTATTTTGAAAACATGAAACAATTTTGTCAACGGTAGTAATAAAGCATATGAGTTATGTAAATTATATCTTACAAGTTGCAAGCCTCATGCATAGTATACTAATAGTGCCCGCACCTTGTCCTAATTAGCTTGGACTACCGGATCTTTGCAATGCACATGTTTTAACCAAGTGTCACAATGGGGTACCTCCATGCCGCCCGTACAAAGGTCTAAGGAGAAAGCTCGCATTTTGGATTTCTCGCTTTTGATTATTCTCAACTTAGACATCCATACCGGGACAACATGGACAACAGATAATGGACTCCTCTTTAATGCATAAGCATGTGGCAACAATTATTATTCTCATATGAGATTGAGGATATATGTCCAAAACTGAAACTTCCACCATGAATCATGGCTTTAGTTAGCGGCCCAATGTTCTTCTCTAACAATATGCATGCTCCAACCATTACGGTGGAAGATCTCTCTTACTTCAGACAAGACGGACATGCATAGAAACTCACATGATATTCAACAAGAAATAGTTGATGGCGTCCCCAGAAACATGGTTATCGCACAACAAGCAACTTAATAAGAGATAAAGTGCATAAGTACATATTCAATACCACAATAGTTTTTAAGCTATTTGTCCCATGAGCTATATATTGCAAAGGTGAATGATGGAATTTTAAAGGTAGCACTCAAGCAATTTACTTTGGAATGGCGGAGAAATACCATGTAGTAGGTAGATATGGTGGACACAAATGGCATAGTGGTTGGCTCAAGTATTTTGGATGCATGAGAAGTATTCCCTCTCGATACAAGGTTTAGGCTAGCAAGGTTATTTGAAACAAACACGAGGATGAACGGTGCAGCAAAACTCACATAAAAGACATATGGTAAACATTATAAGACTCCACACCGTCTTCCTTGTTGTTCAAAACTTAATACTAGATGTTATCTAGACTCTAGAGAAACCAAATATGCAAACCAAATTAGCAAGCTCTAAGTGTTTCTTCATTAATGGGTGCAAAGTATATGATGCAAGAGCTTAAACATGAGCACAACAATTGCCAAGTATCAATTTATCCAAGACATTTTAGAGTTACTACATGTAGCATTTTCCAATTCCAACCATATAACAATTTAACGAAGAAGAAACTTCGCCATGAATACTATGAGTAGAGCCTAAGGACATACTTGTCCATATGCTACAGAGGAGCGTGTCTCTCTCCCATAAAGTGAATGCTAGGATCCATTTTATTCAAACAAAACAAAAGCAAAAACAAATCGACGCTCCAAGCAAAGTGCATAAGATGTGACGGAATAAAAATATAGTTTCATGGGAGGAACCTGATAATGTTGTCGATGAAGAAGGGGATGCCTTTGGCATCCCCAAGCTTAGACGCTTGAGTCTTCTTATAATATGCAGGGGTGAACCACCGGGGCATCCCCAAGCTTAGAGCTTTCACTCTCCTTGATCATATTGCATCATACTCCTCTCTTGATCCTTGAAAACTTCCTCCACACCAAACTCGAAACAACTCATTAGAGGGTTAGTGCATAATAAAAATTCACATGTTCAGAGGTGACACAATCATTCTTAACACTTCTGGACATTGCATAAAGCTACTGGACATTAATGGATCAAAGAAATTCATCCAACATAGCAAAAGAGGCAATGCGAAACAAAAGGCAGAATCTGTCAAAACAGAACAGTCCGTAAAGATGGATTTTATTAGGCCACCAGACTTGCTCAAATGAAAATGCCCAAATTGAATGAAAGTTGCGTACATATCTGAGGATCATGCACGTAAATTGGCTTAATTTTCTGAGCTACCTACAGGGAGATAGACCCAGATTCGTGACAGCAAAGAAATCTGTAACTTATCCAAATCTAGTACTTACTTTTCTATCAAAGACTTTACTTGGCACAACAAAACTCAAAACTAAGATAAGGAGAGGTTGCTACAGTAGTAAACAACTTCCAAGACACAAATATAAAACAAAAATACTGTAGTAAAAACATGGGTTGTCTCCCATAAGCGCTTTTCTTTAACGCCTTTCGGCTAGGCGCGAAAGTGTATATCAAGTAACATCAAGAGACGAAGCATCAACATCATAATTTGTTCTAATAATAGAATCATAAGGTAACTTCATTCTCTTTCTAGGGAAGTGTTCCATACCTTTCTTGAGAGGAAATTGATATTTAATATTACCTTCCTTCATATCAATAGTAGCACCAACGGTTCGAAGAAAAGGCCTTCCCAATATAATGGGGCAAGATGCATTGCGTTCAATATCCAAGATAACAAAATCAACGGGGACAAGGTTATTGTTAACCATAATATGAACATTATCAACTCTCCCCAAAGGTTTCTTTTTAGCATTATCAGCGAGATTAACATCCAAATAACAATTTTTCAATGGTGGCAAGTCAAGCATATCATAGAATTTCTCAGGCATAACAGAAATACTTGCACCAAGATCACATAAAGCATTACAATCAAAATCTTTGACTCTCATTTTCATGATGGGCTCCCAACCATCCTCTAGCTTTCTAGGAATAGAAGTTTCAAGTTTTAGTTTCTCTTCTCTAGCTTTTATGAGAGCATTTGTAATATGTTTTGTGAAAGCCAAGTTTATAGCACTAGCATTAGGACTTTTAGCAAGTTTTTGTAAGAACTTTATAACTTCAGAGATGTGGAAATCATCAAAATCTAAATCATTACAATCTAAAGCAATGGGATTATCATCCCCAAGGTTGGAAAAAATTTCAGCAGTTTTATGACAGGCAGTTTCAGCAGTTTTAGCAGTTTCAGGTAATTTTGCGCGCTTTGCACTAGGGGTAGAAGCATTGCCAACACCAATTATTTTACCATTAATAGTAGGAGGTGCAGCAACATGTGAAGAATTAGCATTGCTAGTGGTGGTAATAGTCCAAACTTTAGCTACATTTTCCTTTTCAGCTAGTTTTTAATTTTCTTCTCTATCCCACCTAGCACGCAGTTCAGCCATTAATCTTATATTCTCATTAATTCTAACTTGGATGGCATTTGCTGTAGTAACAATTTTATTTTCAATATCCCTATTAGGCATAACTTTCGATTTCAAAAGATCAACATCAGAGGCAAGACTATCAACTCTAGAAACAAGAATATCAATTTTATTGAGCTTTTCCTCAACAGATTTGTTAAAAGCAGTTTGTGTACTAATTAATTCTTTAAGCATGGCTTCAATTCCAGGGGGTGTATTCCTATTATTGTTGTAATAATTCCCATAAGAATTAGCATAACCGTTACCATTATTATAAGGATATGGCCTATAGTTATTACTAGAATTGTTCCGATAAGCATTGTTGTTGAAATTATTATTTTTAATGAAGTTTACATCAACATGTTCTTCTTGGGCAACCAATGAAGCTAATGGAACATTATTAGGATCAACATTAGTCCTATCATTCGCAAGCATAGACATAATAGCATCAACCTTATCATTCAAGGAAAAGGATTCTTCAACGAATTTACCTTCTTACCTTGTGGAGCTCTTTCCGTGTGCCATTCGGAGTAATTAACCATCATATTATCAAGAAGCTTTGTTGCTTCACCAAGAGTGATGGACATAAAGGTACCTCCAGCAGCTGAATCCAATAAATTCCGCGAAGAAAAATTTAGTCCTGCATAGAAGGTTTGGATGATCATCCAAGTAGTCGATCCATGGGTTGGGCAATTTTTAACCGAGAGATTTCATTCTTTGCCAAGCTTGAGCAACATGTTCATTATACAATTGTTTAAAATTCATTATGCTACTCCTCAAAGATATAATTTTAGCAGGGGGATAATATCTACCAATAAAAGCATCCTTGCATTTAGTCCGAGGAATCAATACTATTCTTAGGCGAGAGATAGCAACCAATCTTTAGCTCTTCCTCTTAATGAGAAAGGAAACAATTTTAATTTTATAATGTCACCATCTACATCTTTATACTTTTGAATTTCACATAGTTCAACAAAATTATTGAGATGGGCAGCGACATCATCGGAACTAACACCGGAAAATTGCTCTCGTATAACAAGATTCAAGTAAAGCGGATTTAATTTCAAAGAATTCTGCTGTAGTAGCAGAGTGGAGCAATAGGTGTGCATAAGAAATCATTATTATTTGTGCTAGTGAAGTCACGGAACTTAGTATTTTCGGGGTTGGCCATTTTAGCAGTAGTAAATAAAGCAAACTAGATAAAGTAAATGCAAGTAAACTAATTTTTTTGTGTTTTTGATATAGCAAACAAGACAGTAAATAAATTAAAGCTAGCAACTAATTTTTTTGTGTTTTGATATAAGTGCAGCAAACAAAGTAGTAAATAAAATAAAGCAAGACAAAAACAAAGTAAAGAGATTGAGAAGTGGAGACTCCCCTTGCAGCGTGTCTTGATCTCCCCGGCAACGGCGCCAGAAATTTAGCTTGATAACGCGTAAAGCACACGCCCGTTGGGAACCCCAAGTGGAAGGTGTGATGCGTACAGCGACAAGTTTCCCTCGATAAGAAACCAAAGTTTATCGAACCGAGTAGGAGCCAAGAAGCACGTTGAAGGTTGATGGCGGCGGGATGTAGTGCGGCGCAACACCAGGGATTCCGGCGCCAACGTGGAACCTCGCACAACACAACCAAAGTACTTCGCCCCAACGAAACGAGTGAGGTTGTCAATCTCACCGGCTTGCTCGTAACAAAGGATTAATCATATTGTGTGGAAGATGATTGTTTGCAGAGAAAACAAGTAAAACAAGTATTGCGAGCAGATTTGTATTTCGGTATTAAAGAATGGACCGGGATCCACAGTTCACTAGAGGTGTCTCTCCCATAAGATAAAAGCATGTTGGGTGAACAAATTACGGTCGGGCAATTGACAAATAGAGAGGGCATAACAATGCACATACATGTCATGATAAGTACGGTGAGATTTAATTGGGCATTACGACAAAGTACATAGACCGCCATCCAAGCTGCATCTATGCCTAAAAAGTACACCTTCGAGTTATCATCCGAACCCCTTCCGGTATTAAGTTGCAAAGCAACGGACAATTGCATTAAGTATGGTGCGTAATGTAATCAACAACTACATCCTCGGACATAGCGCCAATGTTTTATCCCTAGTGGCAACAGCACAACACAACCTTAGAACTTTCGTCACTCGTCCTGGTGTCAATGCAGGCATGAACCCACTATCGAGCATAAATACTCCCTCTTGGAGTTAAAAGCAAAAACTTGGCCGAGCCTCTACTAGTAACGGAGAGCATGCAAGATCATAAACAACACATATGTAATAACTTGATAATTAACATAACATGGTATTCTCTATCCATCGGATCCCGACAAACACAACATAGAGTATTACGGATAGATGATCTTGATCATGTTAGGCAGCTCACAAGATCCAACAATGAAGCACAATGAGGAGAAGACAACCATCTAGCTACTGCTATGGACCCATAGTCCGGGGGTGAACTACTCACTCATCACTCCGGAGGCGACCATGGCGGTGTAGAGTCCTCCGGGAGATGAATCCCCTCTCCCGGCGGGGTGTCGGAGGAGATCTCCGGAATCCCCGAGATGGGATCGGCGGCGGCGGCGTCTCGATGAGGTTTTCCGTATCGTGGTTTTTCGCCTCGGGGTTTCGCGACGAAGGCTTTAAGTAGGCGGAAGGGCGACGTGGGGGGCCACACGGGGCCCCACACCACAGGTCGGCGCGGCCAAGGGCTGGGCCGCGCCGCCTATGGTGGCAGCCCCTCGTGGCCCCACTTCGTATCCTTTTCGGTCTTCCGGAAGGTTCGTGGCAAAATAGGACCACGGGACTTGATTTCGTCCAATTCGAGAATATTTCGTTACTAGGATTTACTGAAACAAAAACAGCGAGAAAACGACAAGTCGGCACTTCGGCATCTTGTTAATAGGTTAGTTCCAGAAAATGCACGAATATGACATAAAGTGTGCATAAAACATGTAGGTATCATCAATAATATGGCATAGAACATAAGAAATTATCGATACGTCGGAGACGTATCAGGATGCAGCAGTTGGCGTGAATCCAATCCCTCCCTAGCAGGACAGCATAGGTGCTTTTGCTGTCGACAATGAAGAACGTTGTAGGGATGGTCTTTCGGCCTACGGTTAAATCCGCGTTCAAAACACCTTGCGTCTCTGAGGCTTGGCCGTTGAAGTCGCTTAGTGTGACGTTGGTCTTGATCAAGTATGCGTTAGAGCGTCCCAAACGCCGTAACATGGAGTATGGCATTATGTTGACTGCCGCTCCCGTGTCAACCAGCATCCTGCCGACGGGCTGCCCATTGATATAACCTTTCAGGTACAGGGCCTTCAGATGTTTGTAGCCCTTCTCTCGTGGCTTCTCAAAGATAACTGGCCGTGGACCGCAGTCAAACTGTGCTATCGGCACTTCTTTAGTTTCCGGAGCTCGAACCTTCGAGGGAAGTATGAACACCATATTTGTGCCAGCCGATGCACTCACATCGGCTTTTGCTTGCTTGGGGCGCCATTCTTTCTTCTGCGGACGATTCTCCTCGTCCAAAGTTTGCTGAATTTTTACGGCCAGATCAGGCCGAGCTTTGCTCAACGTGTGCAGGTATTGCGCCTCGGCTTGCTCCAAACTACGCAGCCGCTGAACTCTACGCTTCTGGTAGTGGCTGAACCCATCAGGACACCACCTTGGCCGGTGGTATCTATCCTCTTCTTCATCTTCTGACTCCTCAAAGTCTTTATCTTGAGATGACTCAGCTCGTTTGTTCTGTGGTGGGAGAGGCCCTAGACGCTTGAAAACTGAAACTTCTCATGCGTCCTTCTTCTGCCGTCTACACTCTGGGCAATTGTCGATTGTAGGTAATCGGCTCATTCCTGCGTCCCAGCAATGCTTGAAGAAAGGGCAGTCCCAGTGTCTATCCATGTCTTCCTGCTCCCTTGACCTTCCCTTAGCGCGGCGCTCATATCCTTCGTCGTCTCTATCATACCGACGATATCTTCCATTGTCTACGTCAGACCGATGATATCTTTCGTCATCTCTGTCGTACTGGCGACGTCGGTCATACTGACGTTCATACTTGTTGAGGAGATGCGTAGAGAGTGGTCGTTGATATCGCACGCTCCTCACCTGTCCCTCGGTGAGGTACCGTCTGTCATCATATCGGGGCCGGTCGCGTGGATCGGCCTCCTCCTTATCCTTGACACGGGAGTGACTGGTGTCTTTATCCTTGCCATGGTGGTGTACAGGTCCTACCATGTTAACATCAAATGAGAAACGTGGCGGATGCCTCGTGGGGTAATTGAATTCCACCATGTTGACGCCAGGGAACGGATGTGTGTCCACTTTCATGGTAAACTGCCCAAAGATCAATCGGCCTTGTTCTATCGCCGTTTGGATCTGCCGACGAAACACTTTGCAGTCATTGGTGGCATGGGTGGATGAGTGATGCCACTTGCAGTAAGGTCTCCCGTTCATTTCTTGCGCCGTAGG
The DNA here is from genome assembly GCF_022539505.1 of Lolium rigidum. Lineage (NCBI taxonomy): Eukaryota > Viridiplantae > Streptophyta > Magnoliopsida > Poales > Poaceae > Lolium > Lolium rigidum. Next base: position 56,000 of record NW_025901373.1, read on the forward strand.
GATTTTATGGCCTTCGGGTAACTTCAGCTGCTTTTCCTTCAGCAATAGATCAAATATCTGCTCAGCTTTGCTCACATCGAAGTCAAACCCTTTAATAGGCCCTTGTTGCTTCACCCATTTGCATGACACGGGGATTCCCCCCGAGCCCATTCAGCCACGGCTACCTCCAGGTCTTCTGCGGCATCTTCAGCTTCTTCCGTCTCGACCAGGCCTACCGGACGCTTGAACTTGTCCTGGTACAATTTGGGGTGACGCCGCTCATACGACGTTAGTTTCTGGACCATTTGCGCCAATGAACCGTACTCTACTTGGAAAGCCAGATCCTTGATCGGCGTTGCGAGGCCCAATGCTGCCAGATCAACCGCTTCTTTCTCAGTTAAACGAACCGAATAACATCGGTTTCTGACAGCCCTGAAATGCTGAATGTATTCCGACACCGTTTCTCCCCGCTTCTACCGCACCTGCGTGAGATCGGCAATGCCAGCCTCGGTATCTTCTGAGTGGTATTGGACATGAAACTGCTCTTCCATTTGCTTCCACGTCCGAACTGAGTTTGGTGGCAAAGAGGTGTACCACCCAAAAGCCGATCCCGTGAGAGATAGCGCAAAAAACCTCACACGTAGCGGATCCGATGCTGAAATCATGCCCAACTGTGCCAAATATCGGCTCACGTGCTCGATCGAGCTAGACCCTTCTGATCCATTGAACTTTGAGAATTCAGGGAGCCGATATTTGGGTGGCAGCGGGATCGAATCATACTCGTTGGGGTACGGCTTGGAATAGCCGATTGTTTTCCTCTTTGGCAGGATGCCGAACTGGTCTCTCAAGATGGTGCTGATCTGTTCCATGGTATGAGCTGCAGGGACCGAGCTCTCATGACTCGTTCCAGTGGCGTATTTAGCTAGCCACGCCTGTTTATCGGCGCCTGCTCCAAGAATCCCTGATGGTGTACTCTGGTTCGTGCGCACTAGCGTATTGCAGTCCGGCACGAACGTGCACACGTATCCATGTGGGATCTCTTTAGGCGGCTCATACAGGAATTGGCAATCGCCAGGATTGCCTCCAACCTTGTATACGACGTACGCCGGCGAACCCTGCAGTTCTGGAGCTGCAAGCGCGAATGGCAGCGGTGGTCTGGTCAGGAACGCGGTTCTCCCTGGTGTGTCCCTAGGGTAGGTCCTGACGGGGAGTACTGATGCTTCATGATTTCCTGCACCACGCGAACCGTAACGCGCTCGAGAGCGTTCACCAAGCTCTCAGAATGACAGTGTAGAGAATGAGCCACCATGTAATTGATTTCCTGGCGCAGAGCTCTGGTGCGTTCCTCTGAAGGGGTAGACAGATCCATCTCATCAAGAACGCCTTCTGGGGAGAACCCTTTCCCCCTGATGCCATGCGAACGGGTCTTCATGAAGGAGCCGATGAGATCGGCTTCCAAGATGGCTTTAATCTCATCATATTTCTTCTTGTGCTCCTCAGGCAGATCGGTGTATGTGACTGGTTCGCCCACCACCTCATCCGCAGACTTAGACATGGTTGCTGCCGATGTCGACGTAGTTGCTGTAGAGTGTCCCACCGGGCGTGCCAGAATGTGTTGCCTACCAAAACCCCCCGGCGAGCAGCGACGGGCAACACCGTAGAGCCGGGAGGCTCCCAGGACTGCTGGTGGATCCTGGTCCCTCGGGCGACGGCCCGCAATGCCTCGGCGCACGTCCCGGCGGTTGCGAGGGCGTGCCACCCGACCTATACCCGGTCGGGAAGGTGATGGATTGCTTCGTCTAGTTCCTGCATGGCAAACACGTAAACATTAAATACGAGCCCCGATCGGCTCTTAAGTTGTTCTGTGGATCGGCTCAAGGAGCCGATTGCCCCATGGTTCATCTTGGATTTACGATGACATGGGGATCCTGCTTTATCAATATCAAGCTAAACCAATCTACGACAGTCTAGGGTTTTCACCACATAACCGGAACATCCTACACGTAATTGAGCCTAGCAGATACGTAAGATAATAGAAAACCAGCCCTAACGAGGCCTAAAAACCAACATGAAGTTGATCCCCGGAACAATCCCTTTAGAGCTTAATAAACCACACCTCACGCACTACCGGATCGTTCAACCCGTTTGTAAGGCCTAACCATGCAGATATCAAACTAATCCTTGTAGAACAAGGAACGACTATAACAGACCGGATCTACTAAACAAAAGATTAAGCAAGATGCTGCCCTTACACCTAAGATAGGTGTAAGGGCAGCTAGATATTGAGGGGCAGCGTAGCTAAGCAAGCATATCGTAAAAACATCAACGTAAGCCCCAAAACATCTAAGATAAGGATGTTGCTCGCCATCAAAAAGGCTTCAGCATGAGCAACACCAACAACGAATAAACTGATACTGCCTAGATCGCAAGATGCGATCTAGGCAGCATGTTGCTTACCCGGGAGAAACCCTCAAAACAAGGGGTGGCGATGCGCCTAGATTGGTTTGTTGTGAACGTGATCGTCCTCCTTCTCAATAACCCTAGATACATATTTATAGTCCGTGGACTTTCTAACTTGGGAATAAACCCAACTTGTATACGACTAAAATCTATCTCTTACTTCTAAACATAACACGTAATCTACCATAAAATACAGATACACGGGCAATCTAGCCCAAATTCACGCACAAGGCCGGTTCAGAGACACTTCATATGCATGTCCTCTAAGCCCATCTTCGATCACGGTCCATCTCCTGCTCTGGCTAAATTCTGGTGATAACACTCCTATAAATATTAAGGATAAGGATTATGATTTTTCTCTTGATTTGTCTCACATATCTATTGTTGAGAAAACACCTTTTTGTGGTACTGAAAAAGAAAGTGCTGTAGAACACATGATTGAGCTATCTACTCTGAGTAGCTTGTTTTCTCGATGATGTTAAGAAGCGTACTTATTTCGTTGCTAAAATTTTCCCTTTCTCATTAAAGGATGATGCTAAAACTTGGTATAATAGTTTGCCACCTGATTCTATTAATAGTCCAAAAGAATTGCTTGATGTTTTCTTCCGGAAATACTTTCCTGCTAGTGCTCAACATATTGCTTTGCAGAGAATTTATAATTTTGATCAAGAAGATGGAGAGAAATTGCCCGAGGCTTGGGCTAGATTTTGCTCTCTTATTAGAGCTCGGCCTGGACATGATTTGGAAAAGCATGATTTACTTGATATATTTTATAGTGGACTAACCACTGATTTTAGGGCATACCTGCATAGTTGTGTTGGTTGTGTTTTCAGGAAAAGAACTCCAGACGACGCTGAAGAATTATTGGCTAGAATAGGCCGGAATCATGATGATTGGTCTACACCTGAACCAACCCCGACACCAATATTGAAGAAGAGGGGTATGATTAAATTAAATGATGAAGATATGAGGGAAGCCAAGAAATCTCTTAAAGAGAAGGGTATTAAATCCGAAGATGTGAAGAATTTACCTCCCATAGAAGATTTATGTAAGATCACTCCCCCTTCATCCATGATTGAGGTATGCTCTCTTGAACGCTTTACTAGAGAAGATATTCCATATTCAAAACCTCCTGCTCAATGCTTAGATGAGTTTGATAATTATATTGTTAAGCAAAATAATTTTAATATGAGAGTAGAGAATCATTTAATGGAAAATTCTCAAGCTATTAGTGAATTGCATGGTATTGTGGAGAGAACCTCCAATGATGTTAAGATACTTGTTAAACATTTTCAAATGGTTCAAACTCAAATTGATCAACTCACTAAAGTGCAAAATGACTTGTTAAAAAATAATTCTAAAGAAAAACATGCTTATGAAGTAACAACTAGAGGCGGTGTTTCTACCCAGGATCCTCTATATCCTGAAGGGCACCCCAAAGGAGTTGAACAAGATTCTCAACGAACAGAAACTAGTGCTCCATCTAAGAAAAAGAAAAAGAAACATAAAACTATTGTAGAATCCTCTGAGCCTGTTAATGATCCTAATAGTATTTCTATTTCTGATGCTGAAACTGAAAGTGGTAATGAACATGATAAAGATAATGATAAGAATGACACTTCTGATAAAGAAGAGGTTGAAGAAGAACCTGAAAAGCATGCTAAAAATAAAAAGTATACTAAAGAAGATTTTATTGCTAAGAAACATGGTAATGAAAGGGAACATTGGCTTCAAAAGCAAATGCCTTTTCCTGCTAAGAAACTAAAATCAAAGGAAGAAGAACACTATAATAAATTTTGCGATTGGATGAAACCTTTATTCTCGCAAATACCTTTGACTGATGCTATTAAATTGCCTCCTTATTCAAAGTATATGAAAGATATTGTCTCTAACAAAAGGAAAATTCCTAATGAGGAGATTTCCACTATGCTTGCTAATTACTCTTTCAATGGTATGGTTCCAAAGAAGCTTGGCGACCCAGGTATACCGACTATTCCCTGTTCTATTAAGAATAATTATGTTAGAACTGCTCTATGTGATTTGGGAGCGGGTGTTAGTGTTATGCCTTTCTCTCTTTATAAGAGACTTTATTTAGATAAGTTGGTACCGACTGATATATCTTTGCAAATGGCTGATAAATCTACTGCTATTCCCGTTGGTATATGTGAGGATGTTCCTGTTCAAGTTACTAATAATTGCTTGATATTAACTGATTTTGTTGTGTTGGAAATGCCTGAAGATGATAATATGTCTATTATTCTTGGGAGACCTTTTCTTAACACCGTAGGGGCTGTTATTGATTGCAATAAAGGAAAAGTTACTTTCAATGTTGATGACAAGGAGCATACCGTTTATTTTCCCAAGAGGATTGAGAAAGCATGTGGAGTTAATACAATTTCTAATGTGAGAACTATCAAAGTGGGAACTATTGATTGTCCTATATATGAGCCTAAAGAAGAATATCAAACTCTTGTGATTGGATCCATATCAATACAATACAAGGTAACATGATTGATTTGAGGTTTAATTCTTCTTATGCTATGTAAAATTTATTTGGTGGCAAGACTTGATCAACCTTGTTAACAAATTCATTTTATATGAATAGAGGAGCTAAACAACATCTCTTTCTTCCTCCACTTGATTTACTTGCTGTAGCACTTTTGTTTTGCAAAGTTCTTTAGTTAATTAGAGATTTCAAAATCGTTTTCTTCCCAGTAATAATAAAATTGACACCCAGAAATGTGCATTTTTCAAAGTTTTCAAAAATTCACAAAAATTATACCATTGGTCCTATTTTTCGACGAGGCACTCGGGAACACTGGGATGGCCGGTGGGGCACCCTGGGTGGCACCCCACGAGCCGGCGCGGCCAAGGAGGGGGCGCGCCACCCCGGCGTGTGGGCCCCTCCTTGCCCCACTACTTCATCTCTTCCTCCCACTCTCTTCTCTCTCCCAAAAAAACTCGCGCCGAGTTCCTCTCACTCGTGTTTTTGCTCAAGAGCTCCGCATTTCTCGATCTCTTTGCTCAGCCCAGATTTACGCTCGAAATTTGGCACATTTGCTCTCCGGTATGTGACTCCTCCGATCATCCAAGTAGAATTTTGTTTGGTTGAGTATATCTTGAATATTTTGCTGCTGTAGGTAACATGTTTAGTGAGCTTGCATGCTTGTTCTAAGTGGTAAAAACTAGTTTTAATGCATGATTAGTACTCTAGCAAGTTCCTATGGTAGTTTCCCTCAATTATATATCACCAAATCAAATTTTATATTGTTTGTTGAAAAATTTCAGAAAAGGGAGATGGACAACTTTAACTTTGGAGAAGTGTTCCAAGGGGAGGCGACAAGCTCGAGGAGGCCTTCTAGGACCGCCACCCGATTCAGGCAATCCTATAATGAGGACCTCATCGCACCGAGCTTCGAACCCGAGGAGGACCATGGAGTTCCTAACGCTCCATCCTTCCCATGTTATGACTTTTTGAGTAATGCAGGGTTGTTGGATGATTTCTTGACCCTCGTCGGTAAGGCAGGCCTAACCACCTACGTGGGAGATGAGAGTGAGCAATACTACATGCTCACTAAAATATTTGTGGAGAGCTTCAAGTTCAACAACAAGCACTATCACCCAAAAGTTGCATTCAAGATCTATGGTAAACCTATTACTATGAAGTTGGGAGATTTTTGTGGTGCATTGGGTATTGCCCCTGTAGGTACAGCAAGGAAGATTGAGGACAACCCCAAGGAATTGCTGGAGCTCTATCGAGGAATCACCAATGATGATTGTCGCACCATTCAGCGTGGCAAGATAAGAAACATTCCACTCCCCGCCATTAAGTATTTCGCTTATTACATTGCTACTAGCATTCTTGGTAGGGAGAACACTAGTAATATATCTAGTTATCATCTTGCTTTCTTAATTGCTGCACTCA
>NW_025901374.1:0-38482 GCF_022539505.1 Lolium rigidum
ATGAGCACACTTGCTCATGAGTTGATGTGCAAGCAACGGCAAGGCAAGGCATGGCTTAGTCACCGAGGCCAAGCCAGGCTTGTGTGGCATGCCCAGAGAAGAAGTAGCCAGGGTATAAATGGTGCACAAACCCTAGAAACAATGCATAGTCGACCAGATAAACATTCACCAGGCAACCAGAGAAAGAAATAGGATAGAGTTCATCCTGTTCTTGCTCAAGAACAGCACCAACCATCACAGAACCCAACCATCCAACCAAAACCACCAAGTAATCAACCAACAAGAATGGTGACATAAGGAGGAGATCAACCAAGAGCTGGAGGTGAAGGGCTGTGAACATAAACCAACCAGAAGCATTGCATCAACACAATATTTCTTTCTAGGAGATGGAAAAGGTATACCTAGTTTCTGGAGTGGATCTAGTGGATCCAATCCATTATTCATGCATGACACAGGTCATGGGAGTGAGCATATGCTCAAGGGGTGATCATCACTTGGTTTTCACCAAGGATCACTGACAGAAGAGGAAAACCACTAGAGCTAGGGCCATCCAGATACAAATCTTGTGCAAATAAACTAGAACACATGCACAGATGTGCACACCAGCAAGCATACATGCACAGATAGCACCAGTAGATGGATTACTAGGAATAGTAGCTACCAAGGACTACCCAGTGAGATCCTAAGCAAGTAACCATCAGGAAAACCCTAGATTTTCTTCATAGGCAAGCATAATGGCATTCATATTAATTATGATTCCCAACTATGCAAGCAAAGATGAGTAGCCAACAAGATCCAACCAATTGTGTGAGCAACCAGTCAGTAGCAATGCTACCGAGGTCACAACAAACACAAAACCATCCAAATTAAAGCAAAGTATTAAGTCATCATTATCCAGTAATGGATTCATACTTCATTTATTTCCCAATTGATCATGGGAATAACAAATCATGCTTAACAAGACATTTAATCAACACTGCATAGGCAGTTCATCAATAAATAATTTATCCAGGCATGAATACATAACTAATCCATGCAACAAGTATATAGTAGCATCACTGTAAGGCAACACCATTATGTACCATTGCATCCTAGCTACTGGATCAAGTCCAGGGAGCTATGGATGGCAACAACACACACACACACACAGTAGCATAAGCATGCATGAGTAGCAGCATCAGCAAGCAAACCATCTATTTAGCAAAGGAATCCATCAGTAACCAGCCACTGACATTTAATTGATCAAATAGATCAATTAGATCAAGTCAAGCAACATAGAGAGTCTAGCCACCAGGATTTACTCATCCAATGAATCATTGGATCATATAGAAGGCACAGAAACACCTCACAGGCATAACAAGTGTCACAGTAATGCATACCAAAATACTTAGACAAGCAAGCAAGGCACACCGGTAAGCCTAGGTAGCATGGTATAGCATGATGAGCATGGCATAGCATGGCAGAAGCAGTGAGAGGGCAACAATGGCCATGAACAACAAGCAGAATACTTGGCCAGTAACACAACTTGGTTAATCGGCCAGGGCTTGCAGAGAGGAGGCGCAGAAAGCATAGGCGATAGCAGCAAGGCCCTGTATGATCATTGGATCATCGGGAAGCCTGGGAGCCAGAGGTAGAAGAAGCACAGTAGCATAGGGGGCGCATAGACATGATGAAGAGAAGGAGGAGGAGAAGAGAAGCTTACCCGCGCCTAGAAGCAGAAGCTACGGCATGGCGAGGCAGTGCCCGTGCGGCCGTAACAGCTGCAAATCCAGGGAGGACGCCGACGTTACGCCGATGAGCTCCACAACAGCACAGCACCCTGGGGACTACGGCACAGGCGCTGCCAACACAGCACCCGCGCCAGGACAGTCCCAGGAGCACGCTAGCGTCGACTAGAAAGTCTACAGCTCGCCGGAGACCACCAATCGCCGCAGGCGATTTGTCTCCAGATCTGACCGGGAGGTGATTTGGAGAAGGAGGAAGAAAGCGACGAAACCATGCGGATAGATCGGTAGATCTTCACGCGGCGGTTCAGGCGGTGTCGCCGGTGAGGTCAGGGGTGGCCGGACTTGGCCGGAGCGTGGCGGCGGCCATGGCGGCGACACGGTCGCCACACGAATCCCTAGAGCGTTAGGGTTTCGTGAGAGAAAGGAGTGAGCGAGAGAGAGTGACAGGCCGAACCGGTTTGGTTCCACCAAACCGAGTTTGGGCAGGCCTTAACGGGTTGTCCAAATAGGCCAAATAAGTGGGCTAGCCCAATTTGGCCAGGGGTTGTTTTAGTCATTTTCTATTTGAAAATAGCCCTAGAATTTAACCAAATTTTAATTAATAAATTGTACCTCTAAAAATCCAAGAAAAATTGGATTAGTGAATGAAAAATGATTCTTAACAAGAATAAAATAAGAAATAGAACTAATTACCAATGTCGTCTAGTGATTCTAGCGCCGTACATTACGCGTTGACCATAAGATCTATAATGGCTCTAGGGAAGCCAGTTGTACCTTTTCCCTCTCGCATGCCAACAGACTGGTGATAAGGGTTGCCCGTATGGGTCTATCTTTGGTAAAGGTGGGGACATGTGGTCCGTCACGGTCTACCATTAGATACAGGAGAGGGTAGACTTATTATTCGTCTATGAAGCATTGTAAGGTCCAGATCGGTCTATCTACGGTGTATAGGACAAGGCACATGAGTTGTTCAGCACGGTCTACCTTAATGGTATAGGTGGGAAGAAAGGCCTGGGTCGGTCTACCCGTAGATATAGGAGAGGACAAACTTACAAAAGGGTGGGTCTGCGGGGTCGCGGAAAAGGCGGAGTGGGCTTGGATCTTATTTCTGGCCTCACACCAAGGAAGTGTGGACGGGGACAAGTTCCTGCGGCTGGCAGAAAGGATAAGGTCTCTTATGGGAAAAGTAACGCACCTCTGCAGAGTATATAAAACTTGTCACTCCCAGTTCCGGGAAGGGAACTACGAACACGGTAGGAAAGGAACTCCATGAAGTTCTGGTCAACCTATGAAGACTGGCGGGCATAGTTTTTCAATATAAAAGCAATCTTTTGAAGAAATGTTTTCGAAACATGCATTGGCCTGAGATTTCCCGATCAACAGTCGTAGCTAGTGCATCAAACACCTTTTCTCTTTTGAACTTGCTGAGTACCTCTGTACTTACTTTCTTTCTACACCCTTGCTAGAATGTGATGGGGAAGTGGAGGCCAACGACGGAGCGCCGGAAGGAGGCTACGAGCTGGTCTATGAAGAACCTGATCTGACCGGAGGAGTGGAAGGCGTAGACTATGAGATAGTCTACGGACCCGACAAAAATGAGGCGGATTAGTAGTGACATACCTTAGTATCATCGAGCCGAGCAGCGTAGAACTTACTTAAATAAGTTGTTGAGCTCTCTTTCATCTATATGTGAGTTGTAATAGTACTTAAGTAATATCTTAGGGTGTTCTCATCGGACCTGTGAGAATACCAACTTGTTAAGACTATGTTGTAATAATATCTGGAGTGTTATGACCTACAATGTTTCTGTTGTACCACTATGAGGGATATGACAATTGTGAAGAAGTCCCTTCATGAAGATCATATCAACGACTTGTATACTACAACATGCAGTGGTATGCTGGGTCACCGCAGCTGGTATCAGAGCAAATGTTGCGACCTTAAGTTGGAAAAACTTAGTAGGAGTCAAGTAGGAATAGTAAAGAATTCTCTAGAAATATGGCGTTTATTCACTTGAGAATAGCATAATCATATCTTTTAGTGCGATAATTCTTTATTATAACCATCATGATACATCATTATCACGTCATTACTACATCATCACCACCTTATTGCTATGTTATCATCACATCATTGATACATTCTCACTACTAATATTATACTTTTGTATACAGCCATAATGGCGTACACGTTTCCCAAGAGGACTTTAAGGAAAGTTGAAGGCTGGCTTGGTGATTACGATGGAAGTTTGATAGATCTCCTGCGTGGGATGCTGAAGGAAATCCATTGTGAGACCAGGATACCTGTTCTCAAATACATCTTTTATGATGGAGAGATCATGGTCAAGTGTAGAGTCTCTGTACAACTTCCTGACACACTGCTGATGAGTCGAATCATGCCGTATGGAGAAGCCAAAACACTTACCACGGCATACCATATGGGTATTTTCAAGGCAATACTCGAAATCAGGCAACACAAATCTGTGGAGTTGTTGTGTTCACCATATTCACATGTGCCTCATGCCGAGGAAAATGAGGATCCATCCTTGAATCACCTGGTTATGGCACACAAACATCCTGAGGTAGCAGCCCAACACATGGATAGCTGTAAGTCTTTATTGACTTTTATGTATCTACTGCACATGAAGATGGTGGAGGAGGTCACCCACATGCTAGATGAGTTCACGGACCCTGATAAAGTCCAGGCTCGGATGCATGAACTTAGGGCACAACCACAACACACCACACCTTTCTTTAAGTTAAACAATTTTGTAGATTTGAGTGACCAGGAACCAAAAAGAGAACCACTCACACCCAACTTCGTTCCACATTATCCACAAGTGTCAGCATCATATGGCTCAGGATATAGGGGAGGCGATTCCGAAACCTAAAGCTGCTCGAGTCACCAATCGAGAATTCGACGGTCGGCGTTTCGGGGAACCATTTGGTGATGAAGGAGAACCCATCACTTGTGATACGGAGGATGAAGGGGCGAGGTTAACCAGGATATTAACCAAAGCTATGGACAGGAAGAGAAAGATACCAACTCCATTTCTTTTGATTTGGAGATGGGAATCCCCAAAACATCTCAGTATGAGGTAGGTGAGAGTTCTGGAGTGAAGAAGAAGATGAGGGGGCAAGTGGATAGAAACCCTCCATGGACGGCGGAGGAAGGAGGTATGTATCCTACTGGGGATACATACGAGTCATTGTCCAGTTACTTTGGCATGACAGATCTTTGTCTCGGCACTTCGTCCGATTCAGACTACATACCTACTGGAAGGACCTTCGTTCCGGACGGTGTTCGGAAGACAAGTCGCTGTACCGGATGGACTCCAGGAATGTACGCGGAGGCGAACTATGACGATGAGGAGTAGTGCTCGAGGAAGGAATAATGTAGTATAGGTGGTATTTTAATAGAACGTATTTTTAAATCCCGTTGGCTTGGGCTTTGAGCCAAATAAGTGGTTATATAAATACCATGTAAAATATGTGTGTAATGTTATGTTATATACAGTGTATATACATAATAAATGTTTGTGTTGGATTTGCTTCTTGATTTCATTGTGTGACTAGTTCTGGGCAATGAGTATAGCTCAGAAAACATTTGCATGGTGTAATTATGAGTAATCGCTCTTTGTTACAGGACTAGGGGAACATGGCGTTAGTGGAAACCGAAGATGCTCGAAGAGAGAGAGAGGCTAAAGAAAAAGAGGAAGCAGATGTAGCAGCTAGAAGGGATGATGTACCACCACCACATCCAATGATGCATCCAGATTTCCAGCAATACATGAGAGCCATGGAAGAAGACAGGAGGAGGTACCAGGAAAGTCAAAACAAGAACATGCAATATTTCTTTACCCATGTCATCAATGATAGGGGTAATGAAGGCAAAGGAGTAACCCTATCAGACTTTCAAAATGCAAGACCACTACCTTGCAGAGGACTGGCTCATGGATACATAAAGGAAGTTGAAGACCGTTGGATGCAACGATGAGGAGAAGATTCGGTATGCCACTTATCTGTTGTCAGGACCAGCGACATCATGGTGGGAGAACCTTGTGGCAGTACACCCTCCAGAAAAGGTGTTCACGTGGGAAGAATTCAAGAAGAAGTTCCGGGAAGCTCATGTTCCGGATAGCGTGGTGGAATTAAAGAAGAGGGAGTTTGAAGAGCTTCAACAAAACACTGCATCTATAATGCAGTATGTTCGGGATTTCAACCGTTTGGCTAGGTATGCGCCAGATGAGGTTGACACAGATGAGAAACGAAAGAAGAGATTCATGAAAGGCATGAGTCCATACATGAAGATGCAACTGAGGTTGACAAGGACCGCAGAATTCCAGGAACTGATTGACTCGGCAATCACTTTCGAGGATGACTACAAGCAGGTCCAAGAGGATAGGAGGAAGAGGGCTCGAATCGAGCCAAGGAAGTACCCAATTACTAAACCAACACCGGATAGAAGTTTCAAACCATGATACCGGCCTACTAGTAATCAAAATAATCGTGGGGGTCCAAATCAAAGCCCCAAATCCCGGATCATCCGCAACAAGCCGTAGGCGGAGGGGACACATCAAAAGGGAATGTCAGAAACCCAAAATCATATGCTATGGTTGTGGGCAGGAGGGACATATGAAGCCAGATTGTCCAAACAAGGCGTCTTGGGGTGGACAGACCTCGGGAGGACGAGGAGGAGGTGGAAATAACAACAACAACAACAACCGCAACAACAACAACAACAACAACAACAAGAAGAGGGGCAAACTGTATGGGAAACTGAATTGCACAACCTTGGAGCAAGCGGGAGAGTCGGATCAAGCAGTCCTAGGTACGCTCAGCATTCTTACTCACCCCGGCAAAGTCTTATTTCATACTGGGGAAACCACATCATTTCTTGCACGGGAGTTTGTGGAAAAGTTCGGGCTTAGATGTTCTAAGTTAGAAACCCCCATAACTGTATTATCTGCGGGGGGAACGATCTTAGTAACCCACCTGAAAGAAACACAGGTCATAACCATATGTGACTGTGTGTATTTCACGGACCTATTCATCATTTCCATGAAGGATATATCAGTCATCCTAGGAATGGATTGGTTGACAGAGAATGGAGCAGTGATTAACTGTGGAGACAAAACAGTGTCACTTAGCAATTCCATGGGAGGCCAGATAGTGTTCCAAGGAGACAAGTATACTCAGTTGGAGATAGGATTGGAGCTTAACAGTCTGAAGGAGGTGAAGATTGAAGAAATACCTGTAGTAAACGAGTTCCAAGATGTATTTCCGAAGGAACTACCGGGAATGCCACCCGATAGAGAGATAGAGTTTACAATAGACTTAATCCTAGGCACGACACCAATAGCTCAACCACCATTATAAGATGGGACCAAAGGAGTTAGTGGAACTGAAAGCTCAGATTGATGAGCTGGAACAAAAGGGATTTATTCAAGAAAGTGTTTCACCATGGGGTACACCCGTAATTTTTTTGGATAAAAGAGATGGAGGTAAAAGAATGTGTGGAGATTATAGGAATCTTAACAATGTAACGATCAAGAACAAGTACCCTTTGCCTAGGATACAAGATATTTTTGATCAAGTTCAAGGAGCTGGAGTCTTCTCGAAGATAGATTTAAGGTCAGGATACCATCAAATCAAGATCAAAAAGGAAGATGTTCCAAAGACAACGTTCGTATCAAGGTATGGACACCATGAATACTTGGTTGTACCATTCGGACTAACAAATGCACCAGCCATTTTCATGAATTTGATGAACAAGATATTCATGAAATACTTGGACAAGTTCGTGATAGTGTTCATCGATGACATTCTAATCTATTCCAAAGATAAAGAAGAGCATGCAAAGCATTTGAAGATAGTTTTGCAAGTTTTGAGAGAACATCAACTATATACAAAGTTCAGCAAGTGCAAGTTTTGGTTAGATAGTGTTGAATTTCTTGGACATGTCATAACCAAAGAAGGAATAGCGGTGAATCCAAGCAAGGTTCAGTCAATATTGGAGTGGAAGTCTGATGGCGTGTATTTCACACGTTCGTTGGGAACCCCAAGAGGAAGGTATGATGCGCACAGCAGCAAGTTTTCCCTCAGAAAGAAACCAAGGTTTATCGAACCAGGAGGAGCCAAGAAGCACGTTGAAGGTTGATGGCGGCGGGATGTAGTGCGGCGCAACACCGGAGATTCCGGCGCCAACGTGGAACCCTGCACAACACAACCAAAGTACTTTGCCCCAACGAAACAGATGAGGTTGTCAATCTCACCGGCTTGCTGTAACAAAGGATTAACCGTATTGTGTGGAAGATGATTGTTTGCGGAGAAAACGATAGAAACAAGTATTGCGACAGATTTGTATTTCAGGTATTAAAAGAATGGACCGGGGTCCACGGTTCACTAGAGGTGTCTCTCCCATAAGATAAAAGCATGTTGGGTGAACAAATTACGATCGGGCAATTGACAAATAGAGAGGGCATAACAATGCACATACATGTCATGATAAGTATAGTGAGATTTAATTGGGCATTACGACAAAGTACATAGACCGCCATCCAACTGCATCTATGCCTAAAAAGTCCACCTTCGAGGTTATCGTCCGAACCCCTTCCAGATATTAAGTTGCTAAGCAACGAGACAATTGCATTAAGTATGGTGCGTAATGTAATCAACAACTACGTCCTCGGACATAGCGCCAATGTTTTATCCCTAGTGGCAACGAGCACAACACAACCTTAGAACTTTCGTCACATCGTCCTGGTGTCAATGCGGCATGAACCCACTATCGAGCATAAATACTCCCTCTTAGAGTTAAGAGCAAAAACTTGGCCGAGCCTCTACTAATAACGGAGAGCATGCAAGATCATAAACAACACATATGTAATAACTTGATAATTAACATAACATGGTATTCTCTATCCATCGGATCCCGACAAACACAACATAGAGTATTACGGATAGATGATCTTGATCATGTTAGGCAGCTCACAAGATCCAACAATGAAGCACAATGAGGAGAAGACAACCATCTAGCTACTGCTATGGACCCATAGTCCAGGGGTGAACTACTCACTCATCACTCCGGAGGCGACCATGGCGGTGTAGAGTCCTCCGGGAGATGAATCCCCTCTCCGGCAGGGTGCCGGAGGAGATCTCCAGAATCCCCCGAGATGGGATTGGCGGCGGCGGCGTCTCTAGAAGGTTTTCCGTATCGTGGTTTTTTTGGCCTCAGGGGTTTCGCGACGGAGGCTTTAAGTAGGCGGAAGGGCGGAGTCGGAGGGCTGACGAGGGGCCCACACCATAGGGCGGCGCGGGCCCCCCTCTGGCCGCGCGGCCCTATGGTGGCGGCGCCTCGTCGCCCCACTTCGTATCCCTTTCGGTCTTCGGAAGGTTCGTGGCAAAATAGGACCCCGGGTCTTGATTTCGTCCAATTCCGAGAATATTTCGTTACTAGGATTTCTGAAACCAAAAACAGCGAGAAAACGACAATCGGCTCTTCGGCATCTTGTTAATAGGTTAGTTCCGGAAAATGCACGAATATGACATAAAGTGTGCATAAAACATGTAGGTATCATCAATAATATGGCATGGATCATAAGAAATTATCGATATGTCGGAGACGTATCGGCATCCCCAAGCTTAGTTCTGCTCGTCCCGAGCGAGTAAAACGATAACAAAGATAATTTACGAAGTGACATGCCATCATAACCTTGATCATACTATTTGTAAACATATGTAGTGGATGCAGCGATCAAAACAATGGTAATGACATGAGTAAACAAGTGAATCATAAAGCAAAGACTTTTCATGAATAGTACTTCAAGACAAGCATCAATAAGTCTTGCATAAGAGTTAACTCATAAAGCAATAAATCAAAGTAAAGGCATTGAAGCAACACAAAGGAAGATTAAGTTTCAGCGGTTGCTTTCAACTTGTAACATGTATATCTCATGGATAATTGTCAACATAGAGTAATATAACAAGTGCAATATGCAAGTATGTAGGAATCAATGCACAGTTCACACAAGTGTTTGCTTCTTGAGGTG
Organism: Lolium rigidum; assembly: GCF_022539505.1. Lineage (NCBI taxonomy): Eukaryota > Viridiplantae > Streptophyta > Magnoliopsida > Poales > Poaceae > Lolium > Lolium rigidum. Next base: position 9,778 of record NW_025901374.1, read on the forward strand.
GAGAGAGATAGGTGAGCTGACTCAACATAAAAGTAAAAAGAATGGTCCTTCAAAGAGGAAAGCATCGATTGCTATATTTGTGCTAGAGCTTTTATTTTGAAAACATGAAACAATTTTGTCAACGGTAGTAATAAAGCATATGAGTTATGAATATTATATCTTACAAGTTGCAAGCCTCATGCATAGTATACTAATAGTGCCCGCACCTTGTCCTAATTAGCTTGGACTACCGGATCTTTGCAATGCACATGTTTTAACCAAGTGTCACAATGGGGTACCTCCATGCCGCCTGTACAAAGGTCTAAGGAGAAAGCTCGCATTTTGGATTTCTCTCTTTTGATTATTCTCAACTTAGACATCCATACCGGGACAACATGGACAACATATAATGGACTACTCTTTAATGCATAAGCATGTGGCAACAATTATTATTCTCATATGAGATTGAAGATGTGTGTCCAAAACTGAAACTTCCACCATGATTCATGGCTTTAGTTAGCGGCCCAATGTTCTTCTCTAACAATATGCATGCTCCAACCATTAAGGTGGTAGATCTCTCTTACTTCAGACAAGACGGACATGCATAGCAACTCACATGATATTCAACAAAGAATAGTTGATGGCGTCCCCGAAGCATGGTTATCGCACAACAAGCAACTTAATAAGAGATAAAGTGCATAATTACATATTCAATACCACAATAGTTTTTAAGCTATTTGTCCCATGAGCTATATATTGCAAAGGTGAATGATGGAATTTTAAAGGTAGCACTCAAGCAATTTACTTTGGAATGGCGGATAAATACCATGTAGTAGGTAGGTATGGTGGACACAAATGGCATAGTGGTTGGCTCAAGGATTTGGATGCATGAGAAGTATTCCCTCTCGATACAAGGTTTAGGCTAGCAAGGTTATTTGAAACAAACACAAGGATGAACGGTGCAGCAAAAATCACATAAAAGTCATATTGTAAACATTATAAGACTCTACACCGTCTTCCTTGTTGTTCAAAACTCAATACTAGATATTATCTAGACTCTAGAGAAACCAAATATGCAAACCAAATTAGCAAGCTCTAAGTGTTTCTTCATTAATGGGTGCAAAGTATATGATGCAAGAGCTTAAACATGAGCACAACAATTGCCAAGTATCAAATTATCCAAGACATTTTAGAGTTACTACATGTAGTATTTTCCAATTCCAACCATATAACAATTTAACGAAGAAGAAACTTCGCCATGAATACTATGAGTAGAGCCTAAGGACATACTTGTCCATATGCTACAGTGGAGCGTGTCTCTCTCCCATAAAGTGAATGCTAGGATCCATTTTATTCAAACAAAACAAAAACAAATCCAAACCGACGCTCCAAGCAAAGTGCATAAGATGTGACGGAATAAAAATATAGTTTCAGGGGAGGAACCTGATAATGTTGTCGATGAAGAAGGGGATGCCTTGGGCATCCCCAAGCTTAGACGCTTGAGTCTTCTTAGATTATGCAGGGGTGAACCACCGGGGCATCCCCATGCTTAGAGCTTTCACTCTCCTTGATCATATTGCATCATACTCCTCTCTTGATCCTTGAAAACTTCCTCCACACCAAACTCGAAACAACTCATTAGAGGGTTAGTGCACAATAAAAATTAACATGTTCAGAGGTGACACAATCATTCTTAGCACTTCTGGACATTGCATAAAGCTACTGTACATTAATGGATCAAAGAAATTCATCCAACATAGCAAAAGAGGCAATGTGAAATAAAAAGGCAGAATCTGTCAAAACAGAACAGTCCGTAAATATGGATTTTATTAGGCCACCAGACTTGCTCAAATGAAAATGCCCAAATTGAATGAAAGTTGCGTACATATCTGAGGATCATGCACGTAAATTGGCTTAATTTTCTGAACTACCTACAGGGAGGTAGACCCAGATTCGTGACAGCAAAGAAATCTGGAACTCGCGCAATAATCCAAATCTAGTACTTACTTTACTATCAAAGACTTTACTTGGCACAACAAAACTCAAAACTAAGATAAGGAGAGGTTGCTACAGTAGTAAACAACTTCCAAGACTCAAATATAAAATAAAAATACTGTAGTAAAAACATGGGTTGTCTCCCATAAGCGCTTTTCTTTAACGCCTTTCGGCTAGGCGCAGAAAGTGTAACTCAAGTAACATCAAGAGATGAAGCATCAACATCATAATTTGTTCTAATAATAGAATCATAAGGTAACTTCATTCTCTTTCTAGGGAAGTGTTCCATACCTTTCTTGAGAGGAAATTGATATTTAATATTACCTTCCTTCATATCAATAGTAGCACCAACGGTTCGAAGAAAAGGTCTTCCCAATATAATGGGGCAAGATGCATTGCATTCAATATCCAAGACAACAAAATCAACGGGTACAAGGTTATTGTTAACCATAATATGAACATTATCAACTCTCCCCAAAGGTTTCTTTTTAGCATTATCGGTGAGATTAACATCCGGATAACAGTTTTTCAATGGTGGCAAGTCAAGCATATCATAGACTTTTTAGGCATAACAGAAATACTTGCACCAAGATCACATAAAGCATTACAATCAAAATCTTTGACTCTCATTTTAATGATGGGCTCCCAACCATCCTCTAGCTTTCTAGGAATAGAAGTTTCAAGTTTAAGTTTTTCTTCTCTAGCTTTTATGAGAGCATTTGTAATATGTTTTGTGAAAGCCAAGTTTACAGCGCTAGCATTGGGACTCTTAGCAAGTTTTTGTAAGAACTTTATAACTTCAGAGATGTGGCAATCATCAAAATCTAAATCATTACAATCTAAAGCAATGGGATTATCATCCCCAAGGTTGGAAAAAAATTCAGCAGTTTTATCACGAGGCGGTTTCAGCGGTTTTAGCAGTTTCAGGTAATTTTGCGCGCTTTGCACTAGGAGTAGAAGCATTGCCAACACCAATTATTTTACCATTGATAGTAGGAGGTGCAGAAACATGTGAATCATTAGCATTGCTAGTGGTGGTAATAGTCCAAACTTTAGCTACATTTTCTTCTTTAGCTAGTTTTTCATTTTCTTCTCTATCCCACCTAGCACGCAGTTCAGCCATTAATCTTATATTCTCATTAATTCTAACTTGGATGGCATTTGCTGTAGTAACAATTTTATTTTCAATATCCCTATTAGGCATAACTTTTGATTTCAAAAGATCAACATCGGAGGCAAGACTATCAACTCTAGAAGCAAGAATATCAATTTTATTGAGCTTTTCCTCAACAGATTTGTTAAAGGCAGTTTGTGTACTAATAAATTCTTTAAGCATAGCTTCAAGTCCAGGGGGTGTATTCCTATTATTGTTGTAAGAATTCCCATAAGAATTAGCATAACCGTTACCATTATTATAAGGATATGGCCTATAGTTATTACTAGAATTGTTCCGATAAGCATTGTTGTTGAAATTATTATTTTTAATGAAGTTTACATCAACATGTTCTTCTTGAGCAACCAATGAAGCTAATGGAACATTATTAGGATCAACATTAGTCCTATCATTCGCAAGCATAGACATAATAGCATCAACCTTATCATTCAAGGAAGAGGATTCTTCAACGAATTTACCTTCTTACCTTGTGGAGCTCTTTCCGTGTGCCATTCAGAGTAATTAACCATCATATTATCAAGAAGCTTTGTTGCTTCACCAAGAGTGATGGACATAAAGGTACCTCCAAGCAGCTGAATCCAATAAATTCCGCGAAGAAAAATTTAGTCCTGCATAGAAGGTTTGGATGATCATCCAAGTAGTCGAGTCCATGGGTTGGGCAATTTTTAACCGAGAGATTTCATTCTTTCCCAAGCTTGAGCAACATGTTCATTATCCAATTGTTTAAAATTCATTATGCTACTCCTCAAAGATATAATTTTAGCAGGGGATAATATCTACCAATAAAAGCATCCTTGCATTTAGTCCGAGGAATCAATACTATTCTTAGGCGAGAGATAGCAACCAATCTTTAGCTCTTCCTCTTAATGAGAAAGGAAACAATTTTAATTTTATAATGTCACCATCTACATCTTTATACTTTTGCATTTCACATAGTTCAACAAAATTATTGAGATGGGCAGCGACATCATCGGAACTAACACCGAAAAATTGCTCTCGCATAACAAGATTAAGTAAAGCAGGTTTAATTTAAAGAATTCTGCTGTAGTAGCAGGTGGAGCAATAGGTGTGCATAAGAAATCATTATTATTTGTGCTAGTGAAATCACACAACTTAGTATTTTCAGGGGTGGACATTTTAGCAGTAGTAAATAAAGCAAACTAGATAAAGTAAATGCAAGTAAACTAATTTTTTTGTGTTTTTGATATAGCAAACAAGATAGTAAATAAAGTAAAACTAGCAACTAATTTTTTTTGTGTTTTGATATAAGTGCAGCAAACAAAGTAGTAAATAAAATAAAGCAAGACAAAAACAAAGTAAAGAGATTGAGAAGTGGAGACTCCCCTTGCAGCGTGTCTTGATCTCCCCGACAACGGCGCGCGAGAAAATATGCTTGATGGCGTGTATTTCACACGTTCGTTGGGAACCCCAAGAGGAAGGTATGATGCGCACAGCAGCAAGTTTTCCCTCGAGAAAGAAACCAAGGTTTATCGAACCGGGAGGAGCCAAGAAGCACGTTGAAGGTTGATGGCGGCGGGATGTAGTGCGGCGCAACACCGGAGATTCCGGCGCCAACGTGGAACCTGCACAACACAACCAAAGTACTTTGCCCCAACGAAACGGTGAGGTTGTCAATCTCACCGGCTTGCTGTAACAAAGGATTAACCGTATTGTGTGGAAGATGATTGTTTGCGAGAGAAAACGATAAAACAAGTATTGCAGCAGATTTGTATTTCGAGTATTAAAAGAATGGACCGGGGTCCACGAGTTCACTAGAGGTGTCTCTCCCATAAGATAAAAGCATGTTGGGTGAACAAATTACAGTCGGGCAATTGACAAATAGAGAGGGCATAACAATGCACATACATGTCATGATAAGTATAGTGAGATTTAATTGGGCATTACGACAAAGTACATAGACCGCCATCCAAGCTGCATCTATGCCTAAAAATTCCACCTTCGAGGTTATCGTCCGAACCCCTTCCGGTATTAAGTTGCTAAGCAACAGACAATTGCATTAAGTATGGTGCGTAATGTAATCAACAACTACGTCCTCGGACATAGCGCCAATGTTTTATCCCTAGTGGCAACAAGCACAACACAACCTTAGAACTTTCGTCACTTCGTCCAGGTGTCAATGCAGGCATGAACCCACTATCGAGCATAAATACTCCCTCTTAAAGTTAAGAGCAAAAACTTGGCCAGAGCCTCTACTAATAACGGAGAGCATGCAAGATCATAAACAACACATATGTAATAACTTGATAATTAACATAACATGGTATTCTCTATCCATCGGATCCCGACAAACACAACATAGAGTATTACGGATAGATGATCTTGATCATGTTAGGCAGCTCACAAGATCCAACAATGAAGCACAATGAGGAGAAGACAACCATCTAGCTACTGCTATGGACCCATAGTCCAGGGGTGAACTACTCACTCATCACTCCGAAGCGACCATGGCGGTGTAGAGTCCTCCCGGAGATGAATCCCCTCTCCGGCAGGGTGCCGGAGGAGATCTCCGAGAATCCCCGAGATGGGATTAGCGGCGGTGGCGTCTCTGGAAGGTTTTCCGTATCGTGGTTTTTTTCGCCTCAGGGGTTTCGCGACGGAGGCTTTAAGTAGGCGGAAGGGCGGAGTCGGAGGGCTGATGAGGGGCCCACACCATAGGGCGGCGCGGGCCCCCCTCTGGCCGCGCGGCCCTATAGTGGCGGCGCCTCGTCTCCCCACTTCGTATCCCTTTCGGTCTTCTGGAAGGTTCGTGGCAAAATAGGACCCTGGGTCTTGATTTCGTCCAATTCCGAGAATATTTCGTTACTAGGATTTACGAAACCAAAAACAACGAGAAAACGACAATCGGCTCTTCGGCATCTTGTTAATAGGTTAGTTCCAGAAAATGCACGAATATGACATAAAGTGTGCATAAAACATGTAGGTATCATCAATAATATGGCATGGATCATAAGAAATTATCGATACGTCGGAGACGTATCAAAGTCACCCAAAAATGCTAAGGAGATAAGAGGATTTCTTGGTATGGCAGGCTATTATTGAAGATTTATTGAGGGATTTTCGAAGATTGCAGGACCAATGACCAAGTTACTTAAGAAAAACACCCCATTTGTGTGGACTGATGAGTGTGAAGCGAGTTTTCAAACACTCAAGGAAAAATTAACCACAACACCGGTGTTAGCAGTTCCTGAACCTGGAAAGGATTACACAGTGTATTGTGATGCTTCCAAGAATGGACTTGGATGTGTTCTAATGCAAGATCGTAAAGTAATAGCTTATGGATCAAGGCATCTAAAGCCACATGAACATAACTACCCAGTACACGACTTAGAATTGGCGGCAGTTGTGTATGCTTTGAAGAGTTGGAGGCAGTTTCTTTATAGATCCAAATGTGAGCTATACACTGATCACAAAAGTTTGAAATATTTCTTTACCCAAAAGGAATTAAGCATGAGACAAAAGAGATGGTTAGAGTTTATTAAGGACTATGAACTGACAATCAACTATACACCTGGCAAAGCTAATGTAGTAGCAAATGCTTTAAGTAGAAAGAGTACCGAGAATCAACCTACGGAATGGGAAATTCCAAAAGAACTTCAGAAAGAGCTAGAAGAAGCCCAGATTTTGTTTATTAAAGGTGATACCGCGGGAAGTATAGCAACCATAAGGATTATGGATGAGATGTATTCGGACTTGAAATATGAGATCATTCAAAAGCAAGAGAATGATCAATTCATCCAAGAAGAAATCAAAAGGATTGGAGAAGGGAAACCATCAGAATTCAATCTCGGAGAGTTTGATTCTCTATACTTTCAGAAGAGAATATGTGTACCGGATGATCCAGAAGTTAAGGTGATCATATTGCAGGAAGCACATGAAACCCCTTATTCAATACATCCGGGAAGTACGAAGATGTATATGGATTTGAAAGAAATGTTCTGGTGGAACAACATGAGGAGAGAGATAGCCAAATATGTTCCGGAATGTCATACATGTCAACGAGTGAATGCAGAACATCAGAGTCATGCTGGATTACTGTAACATCCCAAATTTTAAAACAAAGAAGAAAATGATTTTCACTTATTTCAAAATTTGGAGCCAACAAAAACTTTAAATTGAACCCCTTGATATGCATAGTATCCAAGTATGTATGATGTGAGTTTTGCCATGATTGTTTGTTTGTTGTATTGAACATGTTTCAAAACCCTAAACCCTACCCTTTTCAAAACCCAAGAGGAACAAATAAAAGAAACAAAAGAAAAGGAAAAGCATATGTGGGCATATAGCCATAATTACAAATCTTGACCTATGCCCTTGTGACTTTACCAAAATGGTTGTGAACCATTACTAATCCCAATCTAACCCTAAATGAACCCTAAACCATGCCTAAGTGAATCAAGTGAAACAAAATAAAATAAAAATATCATCACATATGAGCCTATGGCTATTTTTGCAAAACTTTAACCTAGGCCATTCTACCTTGTGTCAATGGTTTGGAAACATCAATAAACTCAAAATAACACCTTTTGAATCAAAGAAATGCAAAACAAATCAAAAGAAAAATCAAAACTCACTCACATATGATAATGGTCAAATCTGCCAATTTTAACATCTTACCCACTTTGAGCCCTAGTATTAAGAGTTTTCTAAACTAAACTTTCTCAATTCTTTCCTCCTCATCCAAGAGCTCATCAAGGTGAACCAAATGGTGAAGACCAACCTTCCAAACTCATTCTCAATTTCTTAATCTAATCAAGCAAAGTGGCAACACCAAATCAGGTTTAAGATCATACACATTTTGGATTTTCTCAAACCACCTCCATTTTGCAAACCAACACCACCATTAGAAGCCAAACATTATTTGGATCACAACCATACAAAAGTTTGCCAAAATTCAAAAAATGGAGTTCATGCGGCCATTTGGTCGAGCACTTGGTGTGCACAAATCTACCAACTCCATTCTCTCTTTTAACCATTGGGTTTTAGCCTAAACCAGAGACCTTTGGTGATCATCAGTGTACTCCTTTCTCTCCTGGACCAAACCCGGCTCTTTGCACCACAGTACCATGACGACCTTGACCAGAACATGGCCATGCCGGTACCTTGCCACTCCACCATGTCATCATCACCACCTGCCCTCTCTGGTCCCTCTCACCTTGCCCAACCAGTTCACCTCACTCCCCTACGCACGCATGTACTCACCATCGATCAAGTAGACGCGTGCACCATCGGGAACACGACATGCCCAGACGCGCCAGTACACCACCTGCCCCCGTCGACTCCGACCTCCTCTCGTCCTCTCCCTTCGCACACGCACTCACCACACCACCAGCTCCCTCCCAGACATCTCCAAGTGGACGCCGGAGCACTATCGTCGTCGTCACGGATGACGACCGTCCGCCACAGTACTCCCAGTACCCCGACATCACCGCACGCACCCGTCCACCCTTTTCAACGCCATGACGCGCGTGAGGACCGCCAGACGACGCTAACCAGTCCCCTGCCCTCGCCCACGCCTCTGAGCCTTTGTAGCATCGTCAACGCCACCGACCCGCCGGTGACCTCCGCAGCACCTCACAACCCTATAAAAGGAGTATGCCCCGACCCTTCTCCAGCACAGCACACCACTCCCCTCTCATCACTGAGCCTCCTCGACCATCTCCCCCTCCACATTCTCGCCGGAGTCGCTCCAATTTTTCACCGGAGCCCCGCCAGCACCCTGCAAGCTCACCGTTGATTGGAGCCATCCCAGGAGGAGCCACCGGTGCCAGGAGCCTCGCCTACGTCTTCCACATCGATCGCCGCTGACGCCAAGCCTCGCCGGAGCTCAGGTGACCCTCCGACCCCCTAGCATCGCCGCCAGAAGGGTCGAGTCTCGCCGGAGACGACGACGCCCCTCACCCGTTCGATCTGGATCTAATCCTGTGGCTCACATTCACTCATACCGATTCGGGAGTTATTAGCCACTAGCGCTTGGGGCCCTATGTCAGGCGGCCTGCTGCGCGAGACGCACAGTTGGGCCGGCCCATTCTCCTTTTCTCTCTCTGGCCCAGTTAGTTTCCCGCGCGAGCCCACAAATTCAAATTCGGCTAATTAGTTAAATTCAATTTCAATACTAATGCCTTATTCAAAATTTAATAGAATCAAATCTACTTGGCCAAATTTCATGAACTTCATATTGTTGGAAAGCTTAGGAAATTCTCTATCCAACCCCACTGGTTTGAAATCCTAGTTCTTTTTAGATCACTTGCAATAAAAATAACAAGTCAGTACCTTTTCCAAATTCAAACAATTATTAAAAATCAACCATAAATGATTTTGAGTTGATTCCAACTCTCATAATTCACATTTCACATATTCTTCATGAATATGTAAAAACATAGCATAGTTATGTACATGATCATGGGCTAGATTCAAATAGTGGCTATGTGACCATTTCTAGTCCATTTAAATTACCCAAATTTATTTATTAAATACTATGAGAGGTTTTCTCTCATTTAAATCATTGTCTGAAGTAATTCAATATGAAGGAATAGCTTTGGTAGAAAGAACCTCATATTTAATTACTTGGTGATATTAAATTGTTTCCATAGTAGTGTTTAAATTGCATGAGGGTAATACCTCATTTAAATCATTTTCCCAAATGATAAATGTGAAGTGTTGACCTTGGTCAACATGAACTCACACTTATTAATTGAGAAGATTAAATCTTAATAGGATTCAATGAGAGGAAATTATTTCTCAAAAGGAAATAAATAGAAACCCTAATCCATATTTCAATGAGAGGAAATTATTCTTCTTATGAATAAACAAAGCCAACCCCCATGTAATAATGTTGTGATGATAGGATAGCTTGTGTGATCCATTTGAGTGTTAAGTCTAGTACTTAAGCATTGTTTGGTGATTGTATGCCTCGTATCCGTTTATAGACGCAAGTACCGAGGACTACCAGGAGGAGGAGGTCTTTGATACGTCTCCGACGTATCGATAATTTCTTATGTTCCATGCCACATTATTGATGATATCTACATGTTTTATGCATACTTTATGTCATTATTATGCGTTTTCCGGAACTAACCTATTGACGAGATGCCGAAGGGCCAGTTCCTGTTTTCTGCTGTTTTTGGTTCCAGAAATCCTAGTAAGGAAATATTCTCGGAATCGGACGAAATCAACGCCCAACATCCTATTTTTCCACGAAGCTTCCAGAAGACCCGAGAGCCGCCAGAGAGGGGCCACAGGGGGCCCACACATGGTGGCAGCGCGGCCCAGGAGGGGGGCGCGCCGCCCTAGTGTCTGGTGGCCCCAGACCCCCTCCGAGGCTGCCCTTCCGCCTACTTAAGGTCTCCGTCGCGAAAACCCTATGACGTTCGACGAAACCAGAGAAAACCTTCCAGAGCCGCCGCCATCGCGAAGCCAAGATCTGGGGGACAGGAGTCTCCCATGAGGAGGGAGTAGTTCTCCATCGAGGCTCGAGGCTGTACCGGTAGCTATGTGGTTAATCTCTCTCCTATGTACTTCAATACAATAATCTCATGAGCTGCCTTACATGATTGAGATTCATATGATGATGCTTGTAATCTAGATGTCATTATGCTAGTCAAGTGGGTTTTACTTATGTGATCTCCGGAGACTCCTTGTCCCACGTGTGTAAAGGTGACAGTGTGTGCACCGTGTGGGTCTCTTAGGCTATATTTCACATAATACTTATTCACTGTTATGAATGGCATAGTGAAGTGCTTATTTATATCCCTTTATGATTGCAATGTGTTTTGTATCACAATTTATCTATGTGCTACTCTAGTGATGTTATTAAAGTAGTTTATTCCTCCTGCACGGTGTAATGGTGACAGTGTGTGCATCGTGTAGTACTTGGCGTAGGCTATGATTGTGATCTCTTGTAGATTATGAAGTTAACTATTGCTATGATGGTATTGATGTGATCTATGCCTCCTTTCGTAGCGTGAAGGTGACGAGTGTGCATGCTATGTTAGTACTTGGTTTAGTTGTGTTGATCTGTCATGCACTCTAAGGTTATTTAAACATGAATATCGAATATTGTGGAGCTTGTTAACTCCGGCATTGAGGGTTCGTGTAATCCTACACGGTTAGTGGTGTTCATCATCCAACAAGAGAGTGTAGAGTCTAGCATCTATCTATTTATTCTGTTATGTGATCAATGTTGAGAGTGTCCACTAGTGAAAGTATGATCCCTAGGCCTTGTCCCTAAATATCGCTACCGCTTGCTTGTTTCTTGTTTTCTCGCATCTGTACTTCCTGCAATATTACCACCATCAACCACACGCCGGCAAGCACTTTTACGGCGCCGTTACTACTTGCTCATATATATTTATACCACGTGTATTTCACTATCTCTTCGCCGAACTAGTGCACCTATTAGGTGTGTTGGGGACACAAGAGACTTCTTGCTTTGTGGTTGCGGGGTTGCATGAGAGGGATATCTTTGACCTCTTCCTCACCGAGTTCGATAAACCTTGGGTGATCCACTTAAGGGAAACTTGCTTGTTGTTCTACAAACCTATGCTCTTGGAGGCCCAACACTGTCTACAAGAATAGAAGCACCCGTAGACATCAAGCACTTTTCTGGCGCCGTTGCCGGGGAGGAAAGGTAAACGGCACTCACACAACGGACCCCGGCAACGAAGCACTTTTATGGCGCCGTTGCCGGGGAGGAAAGGTAAAAGGCACTCATACTCCGGTCCCAGGTAAAGTACTTTTCTGGCGCCGTTGTGTGTGTGCTCGAAGCTATTTCCTTTAGATCCTGCAATTGCATCTTTTTGTTTCTTGTTTACACTAGTTTGGCATAATGGACAACAACGAGCTTCTTATTCTATTTCCTGATTTAAGACATGGATGGTTTGATGCGAAAATTAAAAAACCTATGGAATCTTATTTGCATGCTAGTAGTAATATTAGTATGAACGCTTTGAACACCATTGTTGATAATGATATGGAAAATTCTAAGCTTGGGGAGGTTGGTTTTGATGAGCATGATATTTTTAGTCCCCCAAGCATTGAGGAGAAAATTTACTTTGATGATACTTTGCCTCCTATTTATGATGATTATAATGATAGTAGTCTTTTAGTACCGCCTGTTATGGAGGATAAATTTGATTATGATTACAATATGCCTCCTATATTTGATGATGAGAATAATAATGATAGCTACTTTGTTGAATTTGCTCCCACTATTACCAATAAAATTGACTATGCTTATGTGGAGGGTAATGATACTTTTATGCATGTGAATAAAGATGTTTTATGTGATACTTATATTGTTGAGTTTGCTCATGATGCTACTGGATATTATTATGAGAGAGGAAAATATGGTTGTAGAAATTTTCATGTTACTAAAACACCTCTCTATATGCTGAAATTTTTGAAGTTACACTTCTTTTATCTTTCTATGCTTGTTGCATCATGCTTCATGAATTTGTTTATTTACAAGATTCCTTTTCATAGGAAGCATGTTAGGCTTAAATGTGTTTTGAATTTGCCTCTTGATGCTCTCTTTTGCTTCAAATACTATTTCTTGCGAGTGCATCATTAAAACTGCTGAGCCCATCTTAATGGCTATAAAGAAAGAACTTCTTGAGAGATAACCCATGTGTTTATTTTGCTACAGTACTTTTATTTTGTATTTGAGTCTTGGAAGTTGTTACTACTGTAGCAACCTCTCCTTATCTTATTTTTATTGCATTGTTGTGCCAAGTAAAGTCTTTGATAGTGAGGTTCATACTAGATTTGGATTATCGTGCGTAAACAGATTTCTTTGCTGTCACGAATCTGGGCCTAATTCTCTGTAGGTAACTCAGAAAATTATGCCAATTTACGTGAGTGATCCACAGATATGTACGCAACTTTCATTAAATTTGAGCATTTTCATTTTAGCAAGTCTGGTGCCTCAATAAAATTCGTCTTTACGGACTGTTCTGTTTTGACAGATTCTGTTTTTTATTTCGCATTGCTTCTTTTGCTATGCTGGATGGATTTCTTTGTTCCATTGACTTCCAGTAGCTTTGGGCAATGTACAGAAGTGTTAAGAATGATTGTGTCACCTCTGAACATGTGAATTTTTGATTATGCATTAACCCTCTAATGAGTTTGTTTCGAGTTTGGTGTGGAGGAAGTTTTCAAGGGTCAAGAGAGGAGGATGATACAATATGATCAAGAAGAGTGAAAAGTCTAAGCTTGGGGATGCCCCGGTGGTTCATCCCTGCATATTTCAAGAAGACTCAAGCATCTAAGCTTGGGGATTCCCAAGGCATCCCCTTCTTCATCGACAAATTATCAGGTTTCTTCTCTTGAAACTATATTTTTATTCGGTCACATCTTATGTGCTTTACTTGGAGCGTCTGTGTGCTTTTATTTTTGTTTTGTTATTTTCATTTTCTGAATAAATACATGCTTGTGTGGGAGAGAGACACGCTCCGCTGGTTCATATGAACACATGTGTTCTTAGCTTTTAATTTTCATGGCGAAGGTTGAAACTGCTTCGTTAATTGTTATATGGTTGGAAACGAGAAAATGCTACATGTAGTAATTGGTAGAATGTCTTGAATAATTTGATACTTGGCAATTGTTGTGCTCATGTTTAAGCTCTTGCATCATATACTTTGCACCCATTAATGAAGAAATACATAGAGCTTGCTAAAATTTGGTTTCCATAATTGGTCTCTCTAAGGTCTAGATAATTTCTAGCAAAGAGTTTGAACAACAAGGAAGACGGTGTAGAGTCTTATAATGTTTACAATATGTCTTTTATGTGAGTTTTGCTGCACCGGTTCATCTTTGTGTTTGTTTCAAATAACCTTGCTAGCCTAAGCCTTGTATCGAGAGGGAATACTTCTCATGCATCCAAAATCCTTGAGCCAACCACTATGCCATTTGTGTCCACCATACCTACCTACTACATGGTATTTCTCCGCCATTCCAAAGTAAATTGCTTGAGTGCTACCTTTAAATAATTCAAAATTTATCACCTCTGATTTGTGTCAATGTTTTATAGCTCATGAGTAAGTATGTGGTGTTTATCTTTCATTCTTGTTGGGTAACTTTCACCAATGGACTAGTGGCTTCATCCGCTTATCCAATAATTTTGCAAAAAGAGCTGGCAATGGGATTCCCAATCCCAAATTAATTAACCTAAATAGACACTCCTCCATGGTATGTGATTGTTGGACGGCACCCGAAGGATTCGGTTAGCCATGGCTTGAGAAAGCAAAGGTGGGGAGGAGTGTCATCATAATAAAACTAAAATAAAAAGGCACTCCTTCATGGTATGAGATTGTTGGCAGTGCACCCGAGGATTCGGTTAGCCATGGTTTGTGAAAGAAAGGTTGGAAGGAGTGCCACCCAAAAATAAAAATAATTCATGGGAGCCACTCTTTGAAGGTTTGTCTGGCAAGGGGGTTAGAGTGCCCACTATCATTCGTGGACAACAATAAAACACCTCTCAAATTTTTTCTTTTATGCTCTCTTTATGTTTTCAAAACCAAAGCTCTAGCACAAATATAGCAATCAATGCTTCCCTCTGCGAAGGGCCATTCTTTTACTTTTATGTTGAGTCAGTTCACCTATCTCTCTCCATCTCAAGAAGCAAACACTTGTGTGAACTATGCATTGATTCCTACATACTTGCATATTGCACTTGTTATATTACTTTACATTGACAATATCCATGAGATATACATGTTATAAGTTGAAAGCAACCGCTGAAACTTAATCTTCCTTTGTGTTGCTTCAATACCTTTACTATGAATTTATTGCTTTATGAGTTAACTCTTATGCAAGACTTATTGATGCTTGTCTTGAAAGTACTATTCATGAAAAGTCTTTACTTTATGATTCGATTGTTTACTCATGTCATTACCATTGTTTTGATCGCTGCATTCATTACATGTGCTTACAATAGTATGATCAAGGTTATGATGGCATGTCACTCCAGAAATTATCTTTGTTATCGTTTACCTGCTCGGGACGAGCAAAAACTAAGCTTGGGGATGCTGATACGTCTCCGACGTATCGATAATTTCTTATGTTCCATGCCACATTATTGATGATATCTACATGTTTTATGCATACTTTATGTCATTATTATGCGTTTTCCGGAACTAACCTATTGACGAGATGCCGAAGGGCCGGTTCCTGTTTTCTGCTGTTTTTGGTTCCAGAAATCATAGTAAGGAAATATTCTCGGAATCGGACGAAATCAACGCCCGGCATCCTATTTTTTCCACGAAGCTTCCGGAACACCCGAGAGCCACCGGAGAGGGGCCACGGGGGCCCACACATGGTGGCGGCGCGGCCCGAGGAGGGGCGCGCCGCCCTAGTGTCCGGTGGCCCCGGACCCCCTCCGAGGCTGCCCTTCCGCCTACTTAAGGTCTCCGTCGCGAAAACCCTATGACGTTCGACGAAACCAGAGAAAACCTTCCAGAGCCGCCGCCATCGCGAAGCCAAGATCTGGGGGTCACTCTGGGCGTTCGGGAAATCCCGAATTTTCGGGACGGGAAATTCGGGAAAAAAATAGTTCGGGTTCTGAAATATGACACCCGAAAAAGACTCATAATAATTGATTCCCAACTATTCGGGTACCCGGCAATTCGGGATCGGGATCGGGAAATCCTGAATTGCCCAAAATCATGCAGTAGTACCATCACTACATCTCAATTAACAATTTCACACAAACACACACAGTGAGCACAGAGAAGGAGATTCAACCAACAAACGGGCGAGGCACTGAGAAGCATCCGCGGCGGTGCGTACAAGTACAACGCGCAAGGCGGTGAGAATCTCTCCATGGCTTCAATCTCAAGTCCAAGTACCAACGTGCGGTCTTGCACGTCCAAGGCAAGAGCAGAGCGAGAGCGGGCTAGAAAGAATAGACGCGCCCAAGGTGCAGCTTGCCGGTCTCCGTGAGACCACGACGAGGCGAGGATGATCGAGGGCAGATGCACCCTGTCCAGCGCCGAGGACGACAAGGAGCCGTCGACGAGGATGCAGCGGTAGACCTTAGTGGCGAGCGACGGCTCGCACGCCGAGGACGACAAGGAGCCGTCGACGAGGATGCAGCGGCAGACCTCAGTGGCGAGCGATGGTTGCGAACCGCCGCTGTGGGGGAGCTGGGGAGCTGGGAGGCTGCGGCGGCTGGGAGTGAATGGGGGTATCGGGGAGACGAGGATTGGGATCGTGGTAGTCTAGGGTTACTCCACATTGCTGGGTCGCTCCACTTGGGCTGGGCTCAGGGCGTGTGGCCTTTCTAAGTTCTAATTGCTGATGGGCTTTTCGGGATTTCGGGATATTCGGGTGTCATAGCTACGAGTCCGAAATTCCTGAAATAAATTCGGGAATTCGAAACACCCTCCCGAATAGGTTCTCGGGAATTTCGGGTTCGGGATATACGGGTTCGGGATCGGGAATTTCGGGTTCGGGATTCGGGATTCGGGTTTTATGCCCGGAGTGATCTGGGGGACAGGAGTCTCTGTTCCGGCACGCCGCCGGGACGGGGAAGTGCCCCCGGAAGGCTCCTCCATCGACACCACCGCCATCTTCATCAACGCTGCTGTCTCCCATGAGGAGGGAGTAGTTCTCCATCGAGGCCCGGGGCTGTACCGGTAGCTATGTGGTTAATCTCTCTCCTATGTACTTCAATACAATAATCTCATGAGCTGCCTTACATGATTGAGATTCATATGATGATGCTTGTAATCTAGATGTCATTATGCTAGTCAAGTGGGTTTTACTTATGTGATCTGCGGAGACTCCTTGTCCCACGTGTGTAAAGTTTACAGTGTGTGCACCGTGTGGGTCTCTTAGGCTATATTTCACATAATACTTATTCACTGTTATGAATGGCATAGTGAAGTGCTTATTTATATCCCTTTATGATTGCAATGTGTTTTGTATCACAATTTATCTGTGTGCTACTCTAGTGATGTTATTAAAGTAGTTTATTCCTCCTGCACGGTGTAATGGTGACGAGTGTGTGCATCGTGTAGTACTTGGCGTAGGCTATGATTGTGATCTCTTGTAGATTATGAAGTTAACTATTGCTATGATGGTATTGATGTGATCTATGCCTCCTTTCGTAGCGTGAAGGTGACAGTGTGCATGCTATGTTAGTACTTGGTTTAGTTGTGTTGATCTGTCATGCACTCTAAGGTTATTTAAACATGAATATCGAATATTGTGGAGCTTGTTAACTCCGGCATTGAGGGTTCGTGTAATCCTACACGATTAGTGGTGTTCATCATCCAACAAGAGATTGTAGAGTCTAGCATCTATCTATTTATTCTGTTATGTGATCAATGTTGAGAGTGTCCACTAGTGAAAGTATGATCCCTAGGCCTTGTTCCTAAATATCGCTACCGTCTGCTTGTTTATTGTTTTATCGCATCTGTACTTCCTGCAATATTACCACCATCAACCACACGCCAGCAAGCACTTTTCTGGCGCCGTTACTACTGCTCATATATATTTATACCACGTGTATTTCACTATCTCTTCGCCGAACTAGTGCATCTATTAGGTGTGTTGGGGACACAAGAGACTTCTTGCTTTGTGGTTGCAGGGTTGCATGAGAGGGATATCTTTGACCTCTTCCTCCCTGAGTTCGATAAACCTTGGGTGATTCACTTAAGGGAAACTTGCTGCTGTTCTACAAACCTCTGCTCTTGGAGGCCCAACACTGTCTACAAGAATAGAAGCACCCGTAGACATCAGTCTTCTACCAAGAAGAGGAAGAAAACTTTGATCACTGTACCAATCAAGGCAAGCTATATTCTTGCAAGTTACCCTCATGCAAGCTCTACTTGAGCAAGGCACCAATACCATACTACTTTGTGTTTTACTTTCCAAGTCCCAGTTCTTATCTTACAAAGCTTTTACTTTGTTTATCAAGGTTTACTTTTATAGTTAACTTGAGTCTAGATATGGAGTAGTACAAGAACATCAAAGTTAGCCTAAAGAGCTACAAGCTAGTTAGCACCCATCATGACTAGTTGCTAGTGCTAAAACTAAAATTGACTACTCTAGATGGGAACATGTGAATCTTTTGACTTTGAAAACCTTGGAATGATGAGTCATTCTATTGAAAGATTTTGAAGGTGAATGTGACTTGAATGACATGGTGATTTTGATAAAAACTGATGATTGGGTTCGGATGCGATACCATTCCAATTTTAGAGTACCCCCACAATACCTGATTATGGGTAAGGCTTTAGCTGGAAATTTATGTGTCTTAGTATGGGTTCCCTCTGAACAAGCGTCATAGGGGTTATGCCGAGGCTGCCTCCGTTGAAAGTGAAATGACGTGAAATGAGGTGAATGTCCTACCCAAGCCCTGTGCAGTTCCCAGGATAGCAGATTGCTATCACTGAGAGGCCAAGCTCATGGGGAGAGGTGCCTATACTAGGGTATGTAAGTGAAAGGTTAATGGTTGATGATCCGCATACTGATATGATTATTCAGGGCTATCCCTGACGGATGTAATCAAATGTTGTGGCACAAGTGTGCAACCTCTGCAGAGTGTAAAACTATTCGAATAGCCGCGTCCGCGGTCATGGACAGTTGGAAAGGCCATACTGTTCCGTCATCAGAACTTTTCAAATTGTGACTGGTGACTTGTGACTTGAATTTGAAATGTGACTTTGACTTGATCACAATAGAGTTGTGGGAATGACACTAATGTTCCCACTTGAGTTAAGTTAGGCAAATGAAGAGTCTTTGATTACTAAATGCTTATGAAATAAAACTGGCTTTATGCAAATGAACCTAGAACTTAGAACCCTCTTACTAAAATTGTTAGTACTTACACTAGTATTAGTTTGCGAGTACTTTAAAGTACTCATGGTTGTGTCCCTGGCTATTCAAATGGCCAGACTATGAAGAGGAGCACCAGTACTAGGAAGATGGACAGCAGGACGTCTATGATAACTAGGACTACTCCTGACGTCAAGCGTTGCCTGTGGAACATATGGACCGCTACTACACTTCTTCCGCTATGTGTTTTGTATTTGCTCTTTAGATCAACTATGTTGTTAGACTGGATCATGTGATCCCTTGTTGTAAGACAATTATGGTTTGTAATGAATGATGTTCTGTGATATCAATCTATTATGTCTCGCAAAAACAATATTCCTAGGATTGCGATGTATGGCATGATAGGCATCTGGAATTAAAAATTCGGGTGTTGACAAGTTGGTATCAGAGCCATTGTTTGACCTTAGGAGACCCTAGTTAGAATGGACGTCTGAAAAACTTAGTTTAAAAACAAATGAAGTGAATATTTACGAAAACTTATTCTCACTCTTATCCTTGAGATCTTTTTCAAAATGAGAAATCCATGCTCCACTTTTCCTTGTAATTCTACATAAAATTTTGACACACTTGCTCACTTCTCTAACTTACTCATTCTAATTGCTCACAGATGGAGTATCACTATGAGTCCTATCAGCTTGGCCACGGAGGAGACCTAATGTTCGAGAAGGATTTGAAGCAACTAGTTTAATATCTAGGATGCCCATATCCTGTGTTCTTTGGAGTGACACTCAATAATCAATCAGGAAGACAACCTCAGTGGGAAGTTACTGCAGATCTGAGAGGAAAGCTTGGAGCCCCAATTTGGGAAACCATATGGTTTTCTGTAAAGGGAAATACTTGGAAGGAAGGGATATCCAAAGCCATGCAAGAAGCAATTGCACGTATGTGTGGACAAAATGTGAACAAGCTCAAGAACACTCGCTTCAATTACTACCCAAGACATGACCCCATGGGAAGGCCAATAACCATGTCACCGCACCCGGAGATGAACCACTATGTTGCATACCTGGACTACATGTTGTACAAGACCCGCAAGGAGTTGGACAACGCTCGCGCCTTTCGCCAAGCACATTACCCATGAAGACGAAGAACCACCATTCCGGATGAAGAGTAGTATCACCAGAGCACTCGCGTAGGTGTGAGTTTGTGTCTGTCCCCTTGTATCGTAGAACGAATGAATGGTTCTTAAAACCAACGGTGTGTTAGTTGTGTAATGTGTGATGTTTGGTATGAATAAAAAAATGTTGTTGGTTTTTACCCCCTCAACACTACTCAAGTTTTCAAGTTTTGAACTTTTTCAAACTTAAACCAAACAAACCATAGAAAATTCCCTCTTATCTCATGATCTACCTCAAATATTCAGATGGCCCCTCCAACCCGCAGCACCAACCAGGATGCAATGTTGCAGATGCTGCAGATGATGATGGCAGACCGAGAAGTAGAAAGAGCTGAGCGACAAGCCAACCTTGTCGTACTGCAGCAGCTAGCCCCGAACAACCAAGGCCATGGACATCAGGATAATCCCGGATCTAAATTGAAGAATTTCCAGAACAGCAATCCCCCCATGTTTAGCAAGACCGAAGATCCGTTAGATGCAGATGATTGGATCCAAACAATGGAGAACAATATGGAAGTTGCGGGAGTAGAAGCCGCTGAGAAAGTACTGTTTGCCACCCACTACCTGTCAGGACCTGCCAGAGCCTGGTGGACAAGTGCCCGTGCAATGAATGCGGGACAGATGATGACTTGGGAGGATTTCAAACTCAAGTTCAGCAAGTACCATGTACCCCAGGGACTGATCAAGAAGATGAGAGACGAGTTCCGTGAACTCAAACAAGGAAGGATGTCTGTGGTGGAATACCGCGACAGATTCCTCACTCTGTCAAGGTACGCCCCAGATAAAACCGACACCAACGAGAAGAGGAAGGAGAGATTCCTGAATGGACTGCATGATGAGATGCAGACTGTGCTTGTGAACATCCCGTTCGCTGACTTGGAAGCCCTTGTGGACTCTGCCATCCAGATGGAAGGGAAGCTTCACCAAGCCAATGAGAACCGCAAGCGCCGTATGATGCACCAGAATGGACCCAACAATGCACAAAAGTACCGCAACAATTCACCTGGGGGATTTGCCCCAAGGCACAACAAGCCCCCTGCTCAGATGTTCCGTCCAAACTACCCCAACAACAATGGAGGACACCTGAAGCCCGGAGGCAACAACCACAACAACAACCCCAACAACAACAACAACAACAACAACAACAACAACAACAACAACAACAACAACAACAACAACCACAATGGTAACAACAACAACCCTAACACTGCCCCCAGGACTGGAAGCAATGCCATCCCCGTCACCCCAAAGGACAAGTTAACTGTGACTTGTTATGAATGTGGAATTGTGGGTCACTACTCCAATGAGTGCCCCAAGAAGCTTGCCAAGACTTCCCCCAACACCATTGCACCTGCCCAGCAACAGCGCCGCTTCACAGCTAGAAGGAACCCGAACAACCGCAACGGCCGTCTCTACCACATGAGTGCCACAGAAGCCCAGGAAGCACCCCAGGCCATGCAGAGTATGTTTTCTTGTTAATCCATTCGCCCAATCTCTCTTAGGTTCCTAACTTTTCTTAAATCTCGGGACGAGATTTTGTTTAAGGGGGAAGGGTTTGTAACATCCAGAATTTAAAACAAAGAATAAAATGATTTTCACTTATTTCAAATTTTGGAGCCAACAAAAACTTTAAATTGAACCCCTTGATATGCATAGTATCCAAGTATGTATGATGTGAGTTTTTCCATGATTGTTTGTTTTTTTGTACTGAACATGTTTCAAAACCCTAAACCCTACCCTTTTCAAAACCCAAGAGGAACAAATAAAAAGAAAACAAAAGAAAAGGAAAAGCATATGTGGGCATGTAGCCATAATTACAAATCTTGACCTATGCCCTTGTGACTTTACCAAAATGGTTGTAAACCATTACTAATCCCAATCTAACCCTAAATGAACCCTAAACCATGCCTAAGTGAATCAAGTGAAACAAAATAAAAGAAAACGAAAATAAAAATATCATCATATATGAGCCTATGGCTATTTTTGCAAAACTTTAACCTAGGCCATTCTACCTTGTGCCAATGGTTTGGAAACATTACTAAACTCAAAATAACACCTTTTGAATCAAAGAAATTCAAAACAAATCAAAAGAAAAATAAAAACTCACTCACATATGATAATGGTCAAATCTGCCAATTTAACCTCTTACCCACTTTGAGCCCTAGTATTAAGAGTTTTCTAAACTAAACTTTCTCAATTCTTTCCTCCTCATCCAAGAGCTCATCAAGGTGAACCAAATGGTGAAGACCAACCTTCCAAACTCATTCTCAATTTCTTAATCTAATCAAGCAAAGTGGCAACACCAAATCAGGTTTAAGATCATACACATTTTGGATTTTCTCAAACCACCTCCATTTTGCAAACCAACACCACCATTAGAAGCCAAACATTATTTGGATCACAACCATACAAAAGTTTGCCAAAATAAAAAAATTGGAGTTCATGCAGCCATTTGGTCGAGCACTTGGTGTGCACAAATCTACCAACTCCATTCTCTCTTTTAACCATTGGGTTTTAGCCTAAACCAGAGACCTTTGGTGATCATCAGTGTACTCCTTTCTCTCCTGGACCAAACCTGGCTCTTTGCACCACAGTACCATGACGACCTTGACCAGAACATGGCCATGCCGGTACCTTGCCACTCCACCATGTCATCATCACCACCTGCCCTCTCGGGTCCCTCTCACCTTGCCCAACCAGTTCACCTCACTCCCCTACGCACGCCTGTACTCACCATCGATCAAGGAGACACATGCACCATCGGGAACACGACGTGCCCAGACGCGCCAGGACACGCCCTGGACGCGCAAGTACACCACCTGCCCTCGTCGACTCCGACCTCCTCTCGTCCTCTCCCTTCGCACGCGCACTCACCACACCACCAGCTCCCTGCCAGACATCTCCAAGTGGACGCCGGAGCACTGTCACCGTCGTCACGGACGACGACCGTCCGCCACAGTACTCCCAGTACCCCGACGTCACCGCACGCACCCGTCCACCCTTTTCAACGCCATGACGCGCGTGAGGACCGCCAGATGACGCTGACCAGTCCCCTGCCCTCGCCCACGCCTCTGAGCCTCTGTAGCATCGTCGACGCCACCGACCCGTCGGTGACCTCTGATACGTCTCCGACGTATCGATAATTTCTTATGTTCCATGCCACATTATTGATGATATCTACATGTTTTATACATATTATATGTCGTATTTATGCATTTTCCGGCACTAACCTATTAACGAGATGCCGAAGAGCCGCTTGTTGTTTTCTCGCTGTTTTTGGTTTCAGAAATCCTAGTAAAGAAATATTCTCGGAATTGGACGAAATCAACGCCCGTGGGCCTATTTTGCCACGAAGCTTCCGGAAGACCGAAGAGAAGACGGAGTGGGGCCACGGGCGCCGCCACACTAGGGCGGCGCGGCCCATGAGGGGCCCGCGCGGCCCCGCCGTGTGGGGCCCCCGTGACCCCTCCGACTCCGCCCTTCCGCCTACTTAAGGTCTTCGTCGCGAAACCCCCGGCACCGAGAGCCACGATACGGAAAACCTTCATCGAGACGCCGCCGCCGCCAATCCCATCTCGGGAGATTCTGGAGATCACCTCCGGCACCTCGCCGGAGAGGGGATTCATCTCCCGGAGGACTCTTCACCGCCATGGTCGCCTCCGGAGTGATGAGTGAGTAGTTCACCCCTGGACTATGGGTCCATAGCAGTAGCTAGATGGTTGTCTTCTCCTCATGTGCTTCATTGTCGGATCTTGTGAGCTGCCTAACATGATCAAGATCATCTATCCGTAATTCTATATGTTGTGTTTGTCGGGATCCGATGGATAGAGAATACTATGTTATTTTGATTATCAATCTATTACCTATGTGTTGTTTATGATCTTGCATGCTCTCCGTTATTAGTAGAGGCTCTGGCCAAGTTTTTGCTCTTAACTCCAAGAGGGAGTATTTATGCTCGATAGTGGGTTCATGCCTCCACTAAATCTGGGACGATGACGAGAAAGTTCTAAGGTTGTGGATGTGTCGTTGCCACTAGGGATAAAACATTGATGCTATGTCCGAGGATGTAGTTATTGATTACATTACGCACCATACTTAATGCAATTGTTTGTTGTTTTGCAACTTAATACCGGAAGGGGTTCGGATGATAACCTGAAGGTGGACTTTTTAGGCATAGATGCATGCTGGATAGCGGTCTATGTACTTTGTCGTAATGCCCAATTAAATCTCACAATATTCATCATATCATGTATGTGCATTGTTATGCCCTCTCTATTTGTCAATTGCCCGACTGTAATTTGTTCACCCAACATGCTATTTATCTTATGGGAGAGACACCTCTAGTGAACTGTGGACCCCGGTCCATTCTTTACATCTGAAATACAAATCTGTTGCTATTGTTCTTTACTGTTCTTGCAAACAATCATCATCCACACTATACATCTAATCCTTTGTTACAGCAAGCCGGTGAGATTGACAACCTCACTGTTTCGTTGGGGCAAAGTACTTTGGTTGTGTTGTGCAGGTTCCACGTTGGCGCCGGAATCTCCGGTGTTGCGCCGCACTACATCCTGCCGCCATCAACCTTCAACGTGCTTCTTGACTCCTACTGGTTCGATTAAACCTTGGTTTCTTACTGAGGGAAACTTGCCGCTGTGCGCATCACACCTTCCTCTTGGGGTTCCCAACGGACGTGTCAACTACGCGCATCAAGCAAATTTCTGGCGCCGTTGCCGGGGAGATCAAGACACGCTGCAAGGGGAGTCTCCACAATCCAATCTCTTTACTTTGTTTTTGTCTTGCTTTATTTTATTTACTTTCTTGTTTGCTGCATTATATCAAAACACAAAAAAATTAGTTGCTAGCTTTACTTTATTTACTGTCTTGCACTCTATATCAAAAACACAAAAAAAAAATTAGTTACTTGCATTTTACTTTTGTTACCATGTCTAGTTCTGCACTTGTTACTTCTTCACCTGAGGAATTAGTCTTCACTTTTAAACAAGGGGATGAGGAGAGTTTTAAAGATGGTTGGTCCAGAATTTTTACTTCTTATCGTAAAACTGAACCTCAAATGACTCTAAGCTTGCTCCTTAGTAATTTTTATTTTGGTCTTATGATTCGCTATAGATATGCCTTGGATGCTATAGTGGGAGGAGATTTCCTTCATTGCAATGGGGATCAAGCTTTTAATGCCATAAAGAAGTTGGTTGCATCACATGATTCAGCTAATAACTTTGATTCAGCCCTTATTAGCATTTATAATAGATTAAACACTCTTGAGACAAGTGCATCTCACTTGAATGAAAATTATAGATATGTTCGTAACCGTCTTGATCAAGTTTTAGTGAACTCTGAACCTTCATTATGGGATCCTACTATTAAAATTGTTATAGGTGACCAAACTCTTCATGCTAAATGTGATATTATGACTGAATTTTGCCTAATGCCTAAGAGTATTCATAAATCTTTGAAACTTTGGGGATTTGTTGAAGGGGGAGAAGGAATAACTCTTATTGATAACTCTGTTATAATTCCTAAAGGAATAGCTGCGGGTGTGCATACAACCATTCTTGGTAGAACAATATCCATTGATTATCTTGTTATTGAATGTGCAGGAACGGGACAAATCACACTCGGAAGATCCCTGCTGAAACTATTGGGAGCAGTCATAGATATGGGAGAAGGTACCCTAAAATTCACCTCTACACCCGGGGGTAGACATATATTCCCTAAACCAAAGAGTAAGAAAAAGAACAAGAAAGGTAAGGGTAAAGCCCAAGGTAATGCCGATGCTTCATCTCTTGATAATATTTGATATACACTTTCTGCGCCTAGCTGAAAGGCGTTAAAGAAAAGCGCTTATGGGAGATAACCCATGTTTTTACTACAGTATTTTGTTTTTATATTTGAGTCTTGGAAGTTGTTTACTACTATAGCAACCTCTCCTTATCTTAGTTTTGTGCTTTGTTGTGCCAAGTAAAGTCGTTGATAGTAAGGTTCATACTAGATTTGGATTACTGCGCAGTAACAGATTTCTTTGCTGTCACGAATTTCGACCTGCCCCTCTGAAAGTAGCTCAGAACAATATGCCAATTTACGTGCGTGATCCTCAGATATGTACGCAACTTTCATTAAATTTGGGCATTTTCATTTGAGCAAGTCTGGTGCCTCAATAAAATCCATCTTTACGGACTGTTCTGTTTTGATAGATTCTGCCTTTTTATTTCGCATTGCCTCTTTTACTATGTTGGATGCATTTCTTTGTTCCATTAATGTCCAGTAGCTTTATGCAATGTCCATAAGTGTTAAGAATGATTGTGTCACCTCTGAACATGTTAATTTTTATTGTACACTAACCCTCTAATGAGTTGTTTCGAGTTTGGTGTGGAGGAAGTTTTCAAGGATCAAGAGAGGAGAATGATGCAATATGATCAAGGAGAGTGAAAACTCTAAGCTTGGGGATGCCCCGGTGGTTCACCCCTGCATATTCTAAGAAGACTCAAGCTGTCTAAGCTTGGGGATGCCCAAGGCATCCCCTTCTTCATCGACAACATTATCAGGTTCCTCCCCCGAAACTATATTTTTATTCCATCACATCTTATGTACTTTGCTTGGAGCGTCGGTTTGTTTTTGTTTTTGTTTTGTTTGAATAAAATGGATCCTAGCATTCATTGTGTGGGAGAGAGACACGCTCCGCTGTTGCATATGGACAAATATGTCCTTAGGCTTTACTCATAGTATTCATGGCGAAGGTTGAATCTTCTTCGTTAAATTGTTATATGGTTGGAATCGGGAAATGCTACATGTAGTAATTCTAAAATGTCTTGAATAATTTGATACTTGGCAATTGTTGTGCTCATGTTTAAGCTCTTGCATCATATACTTTGCACCCATTAATGAAGAAACACCTAGAGCTTGCTAAATTTGGTTTGCATATTTGGTCTCTCTAAAGTCTAGATAATTTCTAGTATTGAGTTTGAACAACAAGGAAGACGGTGTAGAGTCTTATAATGTTTACAATATGTATTTTATGTGAGTTTTGCTGCACCGGTTCATCCTTGTGTTTGTTTCAAATAACCTTACTAGCCTAAACCTTGTATCGAGAGGGAATACTTCTCATGCATCCAAAATCCTTGAGCCAATCACTATGCCATTTGTGTCCACCATATCTACCTACTACATGGTATTTCTCCGCCATTCCAAAGTAAATTGCTTGAGTGCTACCTTTAAAATTTCCATTCTTTACCTTTACAATATATAGCTCATGGGACAAATAGCTTAGAAACTATTGTGGTATTGAATATGTACTTATGCATTTTATCTCTTATTAAGTTGCTTGTTGTGCGATAACCATGTTTCTGGGAACGCCATCAACTATTCTTTGTTGAATATCATGTGAGTTGCTATGCATGTCCGTCTTGTCTGAAGTAAGAGAGATCTACCACTTTAATGGTTAGAGCATGCATATTGTTAGAGAAGAACATTGGGCCGCTAACTAAAGCCATGAATCATGGTGGAAGTTTCAGTTTTGGACACATATCCTCAATCTCATATGAGAACACTAATTGTTGCTACATGCTTATGCATTAAAGAGGAGTCCATTATCTGTTGTCCATGTTGTCCCGGTATGGATGTCTAAGTTGAGAATAATCAAAAGCGAGAAATCCAAAATGCGAGCTTTCTCCTTAGACCTTTGTACAGGCGGCATGGAGGTACCCCATTGTGACACTTGGTTAAAACATGTGTATTGCGATGATCCGGTAGTCCAAGCTAATTAGGACAAGGTGCGGGCACTATTAGTATACTATGCATGAGGCTTGCAACTTGTAAGATATAATTTACATAATACATATGCTTTATTACTACCGTTGACAAAATTGTTTCATGTTTTCAAAATAAAAGCTCTAGCACAAATATAGCAATCGATGCTTTTCTCTTTGAAGGACCTTTCTTTTACTTTTAACTAGCTGGGTGGCCCGCGCAAATTGCGCGGCTAGCAATGAGATTTTTGTAATCTTCATGTCTAATGTATTTATGTTCTTCTTGATACTATTTTTGGAGCATTTTTTTAAAGTAGTAAGTGAAAATTAATTAAATAATTTATTTTACTCAATTATAGAGTGTCCCAACTACTCCCTCTTTTCATTGTGGATTTTTTTAAAAAAAACTTAAAAGTATAATTTCTGAATTTTTGAAAATAAAAGACTACATGTAGCTCGGCCTCCGTTTGCAGTTTTCCTATCTCACGGCCGCAAGCACGCGCACCGGCAGGTTCTACCACATCACACGGTGTATATGGTGATTGCCTAGTTGCAGTGGAGCCGTGCGGAGCGGCGGCAATGGCAGCCGCAGGATTGGTGGCGGCTGATTAGGGACTGTTTAATCTTGAAACGTAGGAATTATTTTCTAGGTAGGAAACCCTATATATACGCACGTACGTATAAAAATATAAACCGGCAACGCGCTAGGACGCTAATTTTGGCCGTTATTCTTTATTTGCTTATTTTTAGCTAATCTACACCCATTGGTTGTTTGTTGTTTTAATAATATAGTAGAACATAGATATTTATTGTCTTTAT
>NW_025901375.1:0-59155 GCF_022539505.1 Lolium rigidum
AAATCGGGGGTCAAAAAATCCAAGAATAGAAAGAATTTTGGTTCATAGAGGATGACATGCGGGACCCATGATCCTGCATCGTAAACGGCTCGATCGGAGAACGTTGAACGAGATGGCGCGATCGAGAAAAAAACAATGCCGGAGAGGCTGCCATCCGGGCCCTACATCCCTCGGCGGTGCGGATTTGCGTTGACTCGGCCGGCGAACCCGAGAATTCGCGATGCACCACGTCCCGGGCCACCATACGCGACGTTTTGGCCGCTTTCGTCGGGCTAGGTGGCCTCAAAAACGAGAAAAAAAAAGTTTTGACATGCACCACGGAGGGACCAAAATCGTCGGCCATGGTACACCAGCAACCACGGCGCGACTTCAACTTCGTCGGCCATGGCAACTTTTCTTGTAGTGTAGCTAGATTTCTATAGCAAGCCAAGTAGCTCTTGAACTGGAGTTAGCAATAAGATAGACTACGAGTCGTTCTTCTGGAGCTTTATTTGAAGTTTTACCTCACTGTAAAGTAGGAGGCTGTGTGGATCTTATGTAAACAGTTCGTGTGTACTTCTATAGACATACCTTGGACTCACATATGTTTCGTTGTACCACTCGAGAGATGTAATATGAGTGGAACGGTGTTTCACTTGTGTTATGTCAACGACTTGTGTACTACACCATGCGATGGTACGCTGGGTCACCACAAGTGGTATCGGAGCAAATGCTTTGACCCTAGGATTAAAACCCTTTAAAGGAGACCTATAGGTTTGGTAGTGTCTATAGGAAGTTGTCTTAGCCAAACCAACTATTCTTTTGACTTGAGATGGGTATTCACTTGAGAATAATCCTGACACACTTGAGTCAATATTTCTTATCTATTTTCTTAAGTGAAGTTAGTTAGTTATCTTGCTTCATTCCAAATAATTAGAACACCATTGAAGCTTAAGATAATGGGTGGTAGTAGACCACAATTGGTATACAATACATGGTAGTCCAAAGAGAGGATACAACCATAAGGAAGATATCCTATTGGAAGAAGTATATCAATGCAAGTTATGGTTAAGTAAGAGTCATTTAAAATGTCAAATGACTGATGTTAAGTAAGGGAGATAAGTCATATAATGTAGTATATGCCTATGATGAGTCAATCATAGGAGGTAAGGAAGAGTGATAGGAGTATTTAAGTCTACTTTTCATGGTAAAGTTGGTAATCATATATGATTCACTTGAGAATCATGATGTGAGGGAGTAGAACATCATAAGTGAGTTAATAGAAGTATGATGAGGAGTAGGATTTAAGGAATAATTCGAAAGCTTAGGCCTTAAAATCCTGGAAACTGTGTCAAGAATGTTAGAACCATAGTCCTTAATTTAAAGAAGGCTTATTGAGAGCATATCACATAGAGAAATCCTAGAGTTATAGGTGGTATATTCTAAACAATCATGTGTTTAGAGTAGACATGTTAGAACTAATTGTATTATAGGAAGTAGTCCTCAATAGCACATATATATGGTATACTATTTTGTTAGTACTTCCAAAGAAAACTAGGTTAACTTCAACTATGCCAGGCCATTTTGTTTCAAGTTGTCTCATTGCAAATGTGCAATTGAGATAAATGTTGAGACAAATAATAGAAATTCACGTATTCGTACTAAGTATCACAACCTAAACCTATCTTATGTGGTGTTATATACTACACATCCGAGCCTCGATGTTTAGGGATGTCTTACCCAACTTTTATATTCAGGCATATAAGGATGTGTATTATAAGCACAAAGCTGAATCTTCTTGGATTTTATTGGATTTTCATTGTTTGACTAGATCCATACCTGAAGTTTGACTTTGATATGCAAATGCATGTTGCAATATCAAGCTCTTACTTGATGTTATAGGTCTAGAGGGTAAAGGTATTCGTGTGAGGAAGTGACGAATTCTGGAGATTTTGAAGAAAAGATGAAGGTTCACTAGATGAAGGAAGTCAAGTTGTGGGAAGCAACCACAATACTCTAAAGGAAAGACCAATCAAAACTCACTTTTATCCTTAATCAAGGAGTATTTCAACATGGAAGTACCATAAAAGTGAGAAAAATAGTGAATATGGAGTAGTAGAAGTGGAGCCGTATGCATTATGGAAGAAGGGAATGCAAGTGAAGTCACTTACAATACTATTTTCATAGTGTCAACAAGTGGTTTCTTGCAAAACAAACCCTGGAAGAAGGAAAATAGACAAGTGAAGTCGTAGCTGGTATGATATGACCGCAGCTGATATAGGATAACCATGAAGAGAAAGAATGTTAAGTGAGGTATATCTTAACTAAAGCTATGTAAGTAGCCACAGCTGGTAGGTAGATATTGACAACCACAACATAGCCACAACTGGTATCCAATAAGCTACATCTGGTACTAGGTAGTCTGCAGCTGGTACCAGATAGCCACAGCCTGAACATTTCTTTACCTAAAAGAAAGGGGGATTCCGCAGCTAGTATTTCACAGCTGGTATCTCGTAGCTGGTAAAAAAATTAATTGGAGGATTCATAATGGATACCCACAACTGAGTGGATACACCACAAAGAATTCTTCGTGAGACTCTAGAAAAGTACAAACTACAAGTTAGACCAAGACTAAACTTCTAACCTTAGAGTTTAATGATTAGAAGAAAGGAAGTTTAAAGATCATTAGTAAACTCCAAGGGGGAGGGGAAGGCTGAATATTAAGATATAATATTTGGAGTATGATGGACCAAGAAGAAGGTCTGAACTGAGAGGAAGTCCGATCTTATTTTTATAAGGTTGTTGGGAAGTACCCATATAAAAGTACTCTCAGGAGATTGTCAGACCAGAAGCCGAGGTTTATATATCGAAGAAGTAAGGGTTAGATCTTAACTTAAGTGGGTAATTGTAATTACTCAAAACCAAGAGAACTTAAGTAAGTATTAGAAAATGAAGTTGGATGAAGAAGATATCGGAGGAAAATCAAAGCCTAAGAAAACAAAAGATCGAAGGGTTTGACTATACCAAAACTAATGACTATTAGAAAGATTCCTTTCATGGAACCTAAATAACCAAAAGGAAGATAACTAGCTTAAAACTAGAAGCCATGATTGGATGGACTAAATGAGTCTAATCCATTCGTAGGACTAAACAACCAGGACCATGCCTACTGTAAATACCGTACCAAGTACCATTACTTTCGTTATGGTAGTAAGGGAAAACAATACCTTACTTTAAACCAATCCTTTAGAATCAAGGTTTGAACATCGCAGCTGGTACACCATAGTGCCATATTACACCGCAGCTGGATTACCGCAGCTGGTAGAACCAAGCTTTGAGTACCCAAATAGGAAGATGTCACCACAACCATTAGTAAAGTCCATTGACTCAATAAGATGTCCTAATCCAAGAATCTTTGGAGAGTAAGCCTATACGCTTAGAGTGTTGGAAGAAATCATAGAATTGAAGAAAGTATCAGTGCCAGACATCAGAAGACTTCATAAAGGATCTGGACAAGGGATATATTCAATTATATCTAATGAGATCACCATGGAGTTGAAGGATGGTGATCTGTTCAAGACATTTCAACATTCCGAAACATGAGAGCGTTCGAACTTCGGGACGAAGTTCAGTTTAAGGGGAGAGGCTGTAATATCCCGGGTTTAGAGGCTATAAAATGAGAGAACACCAAAGTGTGCATTGCATTCATGCATAGAAAATCCGAGGGATTTTCGCGCTTTCAAATAAAACTTACCACAAGAATCGAAGTTTCACTTGACTTGTCTGGAATTGAAGTAGATCATCAAGTCAAGCGCTATAAACTTCACTGTGATCTTTGCTAAAACCTTGTTTTGGGTAGAGATGATTTGATCAATGGGCTAGATCAAATAGAATTAGTTTTACAACAAACAACACCTTAAGTAAGGATCAACTACAAGATCTTATAAAAGATCTCAACATGCCATTCCTTACAACAACACATGAATAATTATTCAACTATAAATCAAAGAACACAATTAACTAAGAAACTATTCTATACTTATCTTATCCATGTTTTCTACTAAATAAATGTTCCTACCATGAGTCACATGGTATATCTTTTCAACTACAATGCTTGAACCAAGTCAAGAACATTCATATTCATTCTTCATTAACCTTGACCATTCCAACCTTATTTCCCAACTCATTCCATTAAACCTTAGAGAAAGGAGAGAATCATCAATATGCTTATATCATCCATTAAATAGAACCTAGCTAAATATTTAAACCTTGTCCAAGGGAGGTAATTGTTGATACTAACCAATGTTATAATAAGTATAAGTAAAGTATTAAACCCTACTTGACCTAGCTAACACTTGCTAGTAAGTAAGAACCTCTTTTACTAGTGATTCAAGAGAGAGACAAGTGTTGTGATTATTACAACTTGGTAATGATCATAAACCCTAGAGGAACCCTACCTATTTACAATAGCTCAACCTAAAGAGGTATACTCAAGTATATGGACTTATACTTGATCTTGGAGAGAGAACAATAATTCACCAATGAATTGTTGTGAGGCCAATACTTTGATTATTACAAATTGGGTGATGATCATAAACCTTAAGAATCTAAGTGAGTGTGTTGAGAGAAGTATTAAAGAAGAGAGATTAGTGAGGAATAAGTGGATCAAGTCTAATGTATGATTTTACTTTATAATTGAGTTGATAAGTTAAACCTCTACAAGTGATTCATAGATCTCATTCTTCACATAAAATAATAAGTATATCACTAGTAGTTAACCCCAAACCAATCTTCATGCCTTGTATGGAGGGTAACCCTAGCTAGCCAATAAAACATAATCAAAGCTTAAGCTTATAACCAATTCTAGCTTCTGTATCACATGGGTAATTCCAACTAAAACCCTAGACCACATTTGAATCCAAGTATCACTTGGGATCATGAAAAGAACCCTACCATGCCTCATGCCTACTTATATTGCAATTTAATGAAGAGTAAGCAAAACCCAAAACCCTTTCACATAGAATCCACTTCACATAAAATGAGATGCCCTACCTTGTGTATCATGGATCACAAGTATAAGCCAAGCCATACATACTTGAGAATTAAAGGTCATTTGGTGAGTAGGATGAAACCAATATCCTATTCTACTTTGTAATTCAAATACTTTGCCTAAGTGAAGCAAATGAATAGTATTTTATAAAATAGTATCACCTCAACAAG
The DNA here is from genome assembly GCF_022539505.1 of Lolium rigidum. Taxonomy (NCBI): domain Eukaryota; kingdom Viridiplantae; phylum Streptophyta; class Magnoliopsida; order Poales; family Poaceae; genus Lolium; species Lolium rigidum. The sequence continues at coordinate 5,200 of NW_025901375.1, forward strand.
AGAGTTAATCATCATGAGTTTAGGATTCATTTTAAATAATTCGAGCAAGAGTTTGCTAAGCAAGATTATTTTACATAGAGTAAATCCAACCATTTTCTTAAACCTTTGAAAACAATTCTTCACATAAAATCATGAAATGATGAATCCATCTCATTCTCATTGCCATCTATTCTAAAATTCTATCAATAACCAAACTATATGTGAACCATAAATAATGCTAAGTACTAGCAAAGCCTAACCATGTGTTCACCCTGCACATGTTAGAAATTTAAAATCATTTAAATAAATTTGGTTCCCAAACTGAAAAGGGAATTAAGATAAATACCTAAAACCATTTCTATTTTATCCAAATCTCACAAGATCTCAATTAAATCATAGAATAACTATTTGTTTAACACAACAAAACTATGTAGTGAGCATCGCTATCAAATTGTTTTGATATTCAAATGTTTGAGGATCTGCAAAGCAACACAGAATTCAAATTTGAATTTAAATAGAAAGTACAAACCAAGTAAATAAAAACAAGAATTTGAAAAGAGAAAAAGAGAGGGAAAAAGGGCTTACCTTGCCAGGCCAAGCCGCACCAGAGCAGCCCAGGTTCAGCCCAACAGCCACCACGTCGACCAAGCCCAGCACAGCCCAGCCCAAGTTCTCGTACCCCTTCGTTCCAAAAATATCAGCGAGAGGAGGGAGTTCATCCTCATCCTCTTCCTCTCAGGCGCTCGACAGCACGATGCCGTGGCCACCTTCTCCTCGCTGCTGTCGATCTCTCCTTGAGCGGCCGCGTGACGAGGCGCATCGCTAGAGCCTATAAATACCCCTGGATGAACCCTAGTTCTCAATTTCTTCTTTTCCTCTGCAATTTTCTCCTCAGACCGAAACCCTAGCTCGCCGGTCATCTCTTCTCGCCGGCGAATCGAGCACTCCCGAGCCAAGCCGTGGACGCCATCGTCTTCCTCGCCCTCGACTTGCTCAGCTAGCACCAGGAATCGGGCCGGAGCGTCCTGGAGCATCGCCGTCAAGCTCAGCATCTCCGACGCCGGTCACCATCGTCGCCGCCGATTGCGACCACCTCAGGCCACGCCGTCAAGCGCTCTGTGCTCCTGGTGAGCTCCTGCATCTCTCAGTGCCCTTGGCCAGCTCAATCGCATCCTAGATCATCGCCGCACCGAGAGCCTGTGAGTGCCGCCGCTTCGCCTCGCCGATGTTCTTGCTCCGGCGACCATTAGGTAGCGGCGATAGCCTCATTCGCTTCCCCATCGTGTGCTGAAGCCAGCCGTAGCACCCAATCATCCGGGGAGGGCCCAGGTCGCCGGCGCCGTCGTCGACTGCCCGCCGGCAGTACTGCTCCCGCGCCATATTTCGATTTTGACCTGGTCCAATCCCACGTGGATGTCACGCTGGACCTGGCCCCACTCATCAGTGTCTGTGGCTAGAGTCCGAACCGGTACCTGTAGTGTTTTCTGTTTTAATTTAAAAACCAGTAAAATACTGAAACTTTGCAAAATTGTATAAAATTCATTTCAACTCAGAAAAATGCAAATAATATATCAAAATGCTCACAAAAATAAACTCTATTTAAATAAAATATAAAACAAAAATGTGTGACAAAATGAAATTTCACTTATTTTTAGCCTTATTAATTATGACATTTCAATTTTTTATAATACAATTTGAATTCAATAAATTGTTAAGTGTAAAAATTAAATTTTAACTATTCAGTAACTAAGTAAAATGTTAGGATTAATTTTATTTACCATATTTGCATTAACTTAATTATTAGTGGTAATTCATAAACCCTAATTGCAAATTACTATTTTCCATTTTCTTTAAACAGTAATAACTCAAGAAAATATTATAAGTCAATAATATTTTGGTAAATCAAAACTTATTTACTTAAACATCTTTAGTTAACAAGTTAATTATTTTAAACCCTAATAACAATTATTAAACCCTGATTCTTAATTAAACCAAAATAGGAGTACTCTAATTATTAAATCTTGTGAAGGTTAATAAACTATCAAACCATCACTAATTTTGATTCAAAGTAATTAGTAACCACAACTCTATTACCAATTATCATTTTAGGAGTTGTACCATAATTTAGAAACCCTAGTTTCAAATTGAGTAAGACCTGGATCCCATTATTTCATGTGATCATTCCACCTTAGAACCAACTCTAAAACCCTAGATATGTGTCACATATGATCATGGGAGATTTACTTGACATATAGAACCCTAATTAGCAACAATTGAATACATGCTTAGAATCCACTAGCATAAAACCAAGTCACATGAGATTATCATTTCATGTTCCTATTCTTAATTAAAAGCTATATGATCCACTAATGTCACCTAGGTATAAACCCTAGCTTGCTACCACATATTAGCACCATTGATCACCAATCCTATATACCACACCATTAGGATCAACCTCAACCATCAAACCCTAGTTAAACCATGATGATAAACCCTAATACCAACCTTGTGTAGCAAATCACATCACATGTTCCTATCCAACTAAACCTTACTTAGGAAATGATAAACCACTTAGCTTAGAAACAATTAGAGATTATTTAGTAAAGCAATTGTGAAACCATAGTAAACCCTAATAGCTAATTTATAGAACCATCTTAAATAACCATCCTTTGATATAATGCTTAGAAGAAACCATAGCAATAAACCTACCAATACTTGCTATATAGAAATCCATTCCAAGTTAAAAACCCAACTAGTTCCTATCCAAGAACCAAATGAATTCAATAGTAAACCCTAGAAAGCCATAACACCTATATATAATAGTTCATGTTCTTAATTAACCTGTTCTTCAACAGTTATTCTTTTGAAGTACAAATACCAATCAAACCTTAGAAACCCTAATCCTTCTTTGAAATACTCAATATTTCTTAAACAACATGTTCTTCAAAAGTTATTCTTTTGAAGTATAAAATAAGTAACCATCAACCATGTCCTGTAGAACTTAAAATTGACAACTGTTCTTCACATATTATTCCACTACTATTCTTTATGTGTATGATTGATATGATGTCTTATATCACTTGCTTATGATGCTAATATAACCAAACCCTAATAAGAACCTTGTTTGAGAACCATTCTAAAAGTGCAACCAACCCTAAAGAAATCTTTACAACTCATACATCCTAAATCATCGAGGTTAGGTTACGCTCGGGACGATTGCATCTCATATTATGCATTATAGCATCTTTGCCAGTTCTTTAAACATTGTCCTTACCGGACGATGATGGTATTTCAGCATTTGGAGATCTCACGTATCGAAGCTTTTGCCTGCATAATCTTGCAGTCAAGAAAGGCAAGTTCATCACTTGCTCATGTCATTTGATTATTTGTATCAAACTATATGCAAAGTACTATACTTATCACTCATGCATTGAAAAGCAAAGTATTATTTTACAATTATGAATATGACTATGTGGTGGGCAATGGAACCATGGTATGTGTTGATATGGTGGAGGTTCCATTGCATGGGTTATATCACCCTAGGATTAATTACCAATGCCGTCCGAGTGATTCTAGCGCCGTACATATCGCGTTATCCATAAGATCTATAATGGCTCTGGGGAAGTCAGCTGTATCTTTTCCCTTCTGCACGCCAACGGATTGGTAGAGCCGGCGGGGTGTTGGAGGCACTGCCGTAGGTTGGGATAGCCTTTTAAATCCCATCCATTAGTGATGATGGCTCTACGATTTATGATGGATTGTCCGGAGTACACCATGAGTAAAGCCGTATTATCGGGAGAAGTCTACTGGAGGTGTACGGTTGGACAAACGGGTGGGTTTGCAGGGTCGCGGAGAAGGCAGTGATTGGCTTGGATCTTATACTGGGGCCTCACACCAAAGGAAGTGTGGACGGGGACATACTCTCGGCCGGCAACATGGTTAAGATCTCTTGTGGGGTAAAGTAACGCACCTCTGCGAGAGGGTATCAAGAATTGTGACTGTCACTCCCTGTTCGGGAAGGGAACTGCGAACGCGGCAGGAAAGGAACTCCACGAAGTTCTAGTCAACACTGTGAAGACCGACGGGCATAGTTTTCAGAATAAAATAAACCTTTTGAAGAAATGTTTATGAAAACTTGCATTGGCCTATGACTTTACGGTATATGGCTGTAGCTAGTGCATGATACACCTATTTCCTAATATGAACTTGCTCGAGTACGCTCGTACTCATTCTATCTCGTTTGAACTCCCTTCTTAGAGCAATGCACCGAAGGAGAAACTACCGTGGAACTCGAAGACAAGGGAGTCAAGCTGCAACAAGATGAAGAATCCAATCAAAGAAGTCAATGGAGTCAACTTCCGCATCAATTATTATGGAAACCTAGACTAGTAATAGAAGGGAACCTTTCCCTAATCCTAGCACCTAAGTAGCTAGATTTCTATAGCAAGCCAAGTAGCTCTTGAACTGGAGTTAGCAATAAGATAGACTACGAGTCGTTCTTCCGGAGCTTTATTTGAAGTTTTACCTCACTTGTAAAGTAGGAGGCTGTGTGGATCTTATGTAAACAGGTTCGTGTGTACTTCTATAGACATACCTTGGACTCGCATATGTTTCTGTTGTACCACTCTGAGAGATGTAATATGAGTGGAACGGTGTTTCACTTGTGTTATGTCAACGACTTGTGTACTACACCATGCAGTGGTACGCTGGGTCACCGCAAAATTCATCCTAGATCAAAAGTTATGCTCAAGCAAAGTTGAGACTTTTTAACAGATTCAACATCCTATTCAAATTGAAATTTTGCAATTCTTTTTATTTTTGAATGCCACCACCACCAATGTGTGTTGTTGATCATTTGAAACAAGTCCAACCAACCTCTTTCAAAATTTTCAAATTTAGATTCATGCGGCCATTTCAGCAAATACCTTGTGAGCAAAATCAAACCAAATCTTTGTGCACTATTTCAAATAGTGTTTGGCCCAATTCTGGTGGCCACTTGATTCAAGCATGTCCCCTGGTCCCCTCTAACCCTAACCCATGCATAGGAACCTAGATGGAGGGCTAGACATGGCCATGCCAATGGCATGCCGGCCACCTCACATACACTCATACTCCCTCCCTCCTCTCTGACTTCTAGCCATAGCCACCATGTCATACAGCACCCCCTTGGTCCCCTGAACGTGCTGGTACCCACCATCGCCGGAGAGGAGGCCGACAACGCCCAGACCAACGCGCGCCCTCGACACTCTGGCGTGACAAGGATGGCATGGTCGCGACGCCGCGTGCACGCCGCGGACGCTCCCAGTACACGCGTCGCCTCGCCGCCTCACGCCACCCTCGGACCCCATTTCTCGCCCTGAGACTCGCCACGGCACAAGGAACCCGCCAGACACGCTCCTGTAGCCGACCCGCGCCCGCCGTCGCTGGAGACGACGACCAAACCCCCGCCATTGCCGCGCAGAACATTGCGACCACCCGACCGAGTTAGGCACCGCCCGACTGCGCCGTGACCGCCCAGAGAACCGCCAGGACGTGCTGCACAGGATGCCGCCCTCGCCTACCGCCCTAGGCCGCCGCAGCACCCGCGCCACGGTCACCATTGCCGCAGTACCCTGCACCCCTTCCTCGCTTATAAAAGGAGACCCCTCCTTGTCGATTTCTTCACACCACCTTGCTCTCCTCACCTCCCTCGACCTCCTCGACCAATCGCCCATCGACATTAGCCGTCGTAGCCCCGCAATTGCACCACCACTGCCGTGAGCCGCCGCGGAAGCTCACCGTCGATTGGAGCCCTCCCCGGAGACGCCGCCGGTAGCTGGAGCTTCGCCACCGACTACACCTTCACCGAGCACACTGCCAGCCCTCGCCGCGCTGCCGGTTGATGTCTACGCACGCTTCTATTCCTGTAGACAGTGTTGGGCCTCCAAGAGCAGAGGTTTGTAGAACAGCAGCAAGTTTCCCTTAAGTGGATCACCCAAGGTTTATCGAACTCAGGGAGGTAGAGGTCAAAGATATCCCTCTCAAGCAACCCTGCAATTACGATATAAGAAGTCTCTTGTGTCCCCAACACACCTAATACACTTGTCAGATGTATAGGTGCACTAGTTCGGCGAAGAGATAGTGAAATACAAGTAATATGGATGATTGTAAGTAGTAATTACAATCTGAAATAAAGATGGCAGCAAGCAAACATGTAACATAACTTGTTGGAAACGGTGTTTCAATGCTTAGAAACAAGGCCTAGGGATCATACTTTCACTAGTGGACACTCTCAACAATGATCACATAACTGAGTAAATAAATGCTAATCTCAAACACTCTCTTGTTGGATAATAAACACCATTCATTGTGTAGGGCTACAAGAGCACCCTCAAGCCGGAGTAAACAAGCTCCACTACTTCATAAAGGAATCACACACGATGCACACACTGTCGCCGTCACACCGTGGAGAGTGAATCCGGAGTTCATATTAAAGTAACCTCTAGAGTGCATAATAGACAAGAGTAACATCTACATATTCAACAAGATTACAAAGCTCATGATCACATAAAGATCACATGGGAGAGAGAGATGAACCACATAGCTACCGGTAGAGCCCTCGGCCTCGGGGGAGAACTACTCCCTCCTCATCATGGGAGACAGCAACGGCGATGAAGATGGCGGTGGTGTCGATGGAGATGACTCCGGGGGCAATTCCCCGTCCCGGCGGCGTGCCGGAACAGAGACTTATGTCCCCCGAAACGGAGTTTCGCGATGGTGGCGGCGCCCCTGGAGTATTTCTGGAGTATGATTGATTGATCTCGGGTTTTCGCGTCGCGAGGGATTATATAGGCGAAAGGGCAGCGTCGGTGAAGTCCCGAGGGGCCCACACCATAGGGTGGGGCGGGCCCCCTCCTGGCCGCACCGGCTGATGGGGAGGAGGCCCTGGGCCTCCTCTGGCCTGGCCCTTGTGGCTCCGTGAGTCTTCTGGCGAAATAGAATTTCTGTGATTTTTCTGGATTTTTCCGAGCACTTTGGTTTTTGGGCCTTTTCACGCAATAAACAGACATAATAAACAGAAACTGGCACTGTGGCATCTTGTTAATAGGTTAGTCCAATAAATGCCATGATATGATATAAAGTGCATATAAAACATGTAGCAATTGGTATAATATAAGCATGGAACATCAGGAATTATAGATACGTTGGAGACGTATCAAGCATCCCCAAGCTTAGTTCCTACTCACCCTCGAGTAGGTAAACGATAACAAGGATAATTTCTGAAGTGACATGCTGCTATCATAATCTTGATCAATACTATTGTAAGCATAAGAGATGAATGAAGTGATTCAAAGCAATGGTAAATATAATGACTAAACAACTGATCATATAGCAAAGACTTTTTATGAATAGTACTTTCAAGACAAGCATCAATAATTCTTGCATGGGAGTTAACTCATAAAGCAATAGATTCTTAGTAGAAGGTTTTGAAGCAACACAAAGGAAGATATAAGTTTCAGCAGTTGCTTTCAACTTCAACATGTTTATCTCATGGATAATTGTCAACACAAAGTAATATGATGAATGCAAATAAGCAAGTATGTAGGAATCAATGCACACAGTTGACACAAGTGTTTGCTTCTAAGATAGAAAGGAGTAGGTAAATTGACTCAACACAAAGTAAAAGAAAGGCCCTTCGCAGAGGGAAGCAGGGATTACTCTTGTGCTAGAGCTTTTTATTCTGGAAACATCGAGACAATTTTGTCAACGGTAGTAATAATTCATATGTGTTATGCATAAGACATCCTATAAGTTCCAAGGAGATAGATCGCATTTGATTTCTCGATTTTCATAGATCTCACCTTAAGGACATCCATACCGGGACAACATAGAAAACAGATAATGGACTCCTCTTTAATGCTTAAGCATTCAACAACAGATAATATTCTCATAAGAGATTGAGGATTAATGTCCAAACTGAAACTTCCACCATGATACATGGCTTTGGTTGGCGGCCCAATGTTCTTCTCTAACAATATGCATACTCAAACCATTTAATCATGATAAATCACCCTTACTTCAGACAAGACGAACATGCATAGCAACTCACATGATATTCAACAAAGGTGTAACAGTTGATGGCGTCCCTAGAAACATGGTTACCGCTCAACAAGCAACTTATAAGAAATAAGATACATAAGCGACATATTCAATGCCACAATAGTTTTTTAAGCTATTTTCCCATGAGCTATGTATTGCAAAGACAAAGAATGAATTTTTTTTTAAAGGTAGCACGCAAGCAATTTACTTGGAATGGCAGAAAAATACCACATAGTAGGTAGTTATGGTGGACACAAATGGCATAGGTTTTGGCTCAAGGTTTTGGATGCACGAGAAGCATTCCCTCTCAGTACAAGGCTTTGGCTAGCAAGGTTGTTTGAAGCAAACCCAAGTATGAACCGGTACAGCAAAACTTACATAAGAATATATTGCAAGCATTATAAGACTCTACACTGTCTCCTTGTTGTTCAAACACTTTTACCAGAAAATATCTAGACTTTTAGAGAGACCAATCATGCAAACCAAATTTCAACAAACTCTACGGTAATTCTCCACTAATAGGTTCAATCTACATGATGCAAGAGCTTAAACATTATCTATTTGAGAGCTCAAAACAATTGCCAAGTATCAAATTATTCAAGACAATATACCAATTACCACATGGAGCATTTTCTGTTTCCAACCAAATAGCAATGAACGAAGCGGTTTTCAACCTTCACCATGAATATTAAAGTAAAACGAAGAACACAAGTGTTCAAATGAAAAAGCGGAGCGTGTCTCACTCCCACACATGGATTGCTAGGATCCGAATTTATTCAAACACAAACAAAAATAAAAGCACACAGACGCTCCAAGTAAAGCACATAAGATGTGATGGAATAAAAATATAGTTTCACTAGAGGTGACTCGATAAGTTGTCGATGAAGAAGGGGATGCCTTGGGCATCCCCAAGCTTAGATGCTTGAGTCTTCTTGAAATATGCATGGATGAACCATGGGGGCATCCCCAAGCTTAGACTTTTCACTCTTCTTGATCATATTATATCATCCTCCTCTCTTGACCCTTGAAAACTTCCTCCACACCAAACTCAAAACAAACTCATTGGAGGGTTAGTGCATAATCAATAATTCACATGTTCAGAGAGGACACAATCATTCCCAACACTTCTGGACATTACCCAAGGCTACTGAAAGTTAATGGAGCAAAGAAATCCATCGAACCACAGTAAAGGAGGCAATGTGAAATAAAAGGCAGAATCTGTCAAAACAGAACAGTCCGTAAAGTCGAATTTTTTAGAGGCACTTTATATGCTCAGATGAAAAAGCTCAAATTGAATGAAAGTTGCGTACATATCTGAGGATCACTCATGAATTTTCGCAGATTTTTCTGAGTTTCCTACAGAGATATCTACTCAAATTCGTGACAGCTAGAAATCTGTTTTTGCGCAGAAATCCAAATCTAGTATCAACCTTACTATCAAAGACTTTACTTGGCACAACAATTCAATAAAGTAAAGATAAGAAGAGGTTGCTACAGTAGTAACAACTTCCAAGACACAACAAAACAGTAGCAAAATAAAAACATGGGTTATCTCCCAAGAAGTGCTTTCTTTATAGCCATTAAGATGGGCTCAGTAATTTTAATGATGCTCACATAAGGATGAGAGTTGAAGCAAAGAGAGCATAAAAAAGCAAGTATGAAACAAATTTAAGCCTAACCCGCTTCCTATGCATAGGAATCTTGTACACAAATGAATTCATGAAGATCAAAGTGACAAGCATTGGAAGATAAAACACGAGTAACTTCAAAATTTTCAGCATGTAGAGAGGTGTTTTAGTACCATGAAAATTTCTACAACCATATTTTCCTCTCTCATAATAATTTCAAATAGCATCATGAACAAACTCAACAATATAACTATCACATAAAGCATTCTTATTCACATGCATAAAAGTATCATTACTCTCCACATAAGCATAATCAATTTTATTAGTAATAGTGGGAGTAAAACTATCACAACCATCATTGTAATCATCATAAATTGCAGGCATGGTATAATCATAATAAACTTTATCCTCCATAGTAGGTGGCACCAAAATACCACTATCATTATAATCATCATAAATGGGAGGCAAAGTATCATCAAAGAAAATTTTCTCCTCAAAACTTGGGGGACTAAAAATATCACAACCAGCTTCCCCAAGCTTAAATTCTTCCATAGCATTAGCAATAATAGTGTTCAAAGAGTTCATGCTAACAACATTGCTACAACTATTTTGTAAACAAAATTCCATGGGTTTTTTAATTCTCTCTTCAAACACATCATGTCCTAATTCAATATAAAGTTCATAAAGATGTCTAATTTTGTTGTTGTTTTCCATTAAGCCTAACTAGTGAAATAAAAACAAGAAACAAAAAGATGCAATTGCAGGATCTAAAGGGAATAGCTTCGAGCACTCACACACCGGCAACAGTGCTAGGAAATAGCTTAGTAGTCGGAGGATGTGAATACCTTTTACCTTACCTCCCCGACAACGGCGCCGAGAAAATAGCTTGATGTCTACGCACGCTTCTATTCTCGTAGACAGGTGTTGAGCCTCCAAGAGCGAGAGGTTTGTAGAACAGCAGCAAGTTTCCCTTAAGTGGATCACCCAAGGTTTATCGAACTCAGGGAGGAAGAGGTCAAAGATATCCCTCTCAAGCAACCCTGCAATTACGATACAAGAAGTCTCTTGTGTCCCCAACACACCTAATAGGTGCACTAGTTCGGCGAAGAGATAGTGAAATACAGGTGGTATGAAGAAATATAAGCAGTAGCAACGGCACCAGAAAAGTGCTTGCTGGCGTGTGGTTGATGGTGGTAATATTGCGGACGGTAGAGATGCGATAAAACAGGTAAACAAGCAGCGATAGTAGTATTTAGGAACAAGGCCTAGGGATCATACTTTCACTAGTGGACACTCTCAACATTGATCACATAACAGAATAAATAAATAGATGCTAGACTCTACACCCTCTTGTTGGATGATGAACACCACTAAGCGTGTAGGATTACACGAACCCTCAATGCCGGAGTTAACAAGCTCCACAATATTCGATGTTCATGTTTAAATAACCTTAGAGTGCATGACAGATCAACATAACCAAACCAAGTACTAACATAGCATGCACTACTGTCACCTTCACACTACGAAAGGAGGCATAGATCACATCAATACCATCATAGCAATAGTTAACTTCATAATCTACAAGAGATCACAATCATAGCCTACGCCAAGTACTACACGATGCACACACTCGTCACCATTACACCGTGCAGGGAGGAATAAACTACTTTAATAACATCACTAGAGTAGCACACGGATAAATTGTGATACAAAACACATTGCAATCATAAAGAGATATAAATAAGCACTTCACTATGCCATTCATAACGAGTGAATAAGTATTCTGTGAAATATACCCTAAGAGACCCACACGGTGCACACACTCGTCACCTTTACACACGTGGGACAAGGAGTCTCCGGAGATCACATAAGTAAAACCCACTTGACTAGCATAATGACATCTAGATTACAAGCATCATCATATGAATCTCAATCATGTAAGGAAGCTCATGAGATTATTGTATTGAAGCACATAGGAGAGAGATTAACCACATAGCTACCGGTACAGCCCCGAGCCTCGATGGAGAACTACTCCCTCCTCATGGGAGACAGCAGCGTTGATGGAGATGGCGGTGGTGTCGATGGAGGAGCCTTCCGGGGGCACTTCCCCGTCCCGGCGGCGTGCCGGAACAGAGACTCCTGTCCCCCAGATCTTGGCTTCGCGATGGCGGCGGCTCTGGGAGGTTTTCTCTGGTTTCGTCAAACGTGGTAGGGTTTTCGCGATGGAGACCTTAAGTAGGCGGAAGGGCAAGGTCGGTGGAGTCCTGGTGGGACCACAAACTAGGCCGGCGCGGCCAGGGCTTGGGCCGCGCCGCCCTACTGTGTCCCCACCTCGTGGCCCCACTTCGTTTCCACTTCGGACTTCTGGAAGCTTCATGGAAAAATAGGACCCTGGGCGTTGATTTCGTCCAATTCCGAGAATATTTCCTTACTAGGATTTCTGGAACCAAAAACAGCAGAAAACAGGAACTGGCATTTCGGCATCTCGTCAATAGGTTAGTTCCGGAAAACGCATAAATATGACATAAAGTATGTATAAAACATGTACATATCATCAATAATGTGGCATGGAACATAAGAAATTATCGATACGTCGGAGACGTATCGAGCATCCCCAAGCTTAGTTTTCGCTCGTCCCGAGCGAGTAAACGATAACAAAGATAAATTACGGAGTGACATGCCATCATAACCTTGATCATACTATTGTAAACACATGTAATGAATGCAGCGATCAAAACAATGGTAATGACATGAGTAAACAACTGAATCATAAAGCAAAGACTTTTCATGAATAGTACTTTCAAGACAAGCATCAATAAGTCTTGCATAAGAGTTAACTCATAAAGCAATAAATTCATAGTAAAGGTATTGAAGCAACACAAAGGAAGATTAAGTTTCAGCGGTTGCTTTCAACTTATAACATGTATATCTCATGGATATTGTCAATGTAAAGTAATATAACAAGTGCAATATGCAAGTATGTAGGAATCAATGCACACTTCACACAAGTGTTTGCTTCTTGAGGTGGAGAGAGATAGGTGAACTGACTCAACATAAAAGGTAAAAGAATGGCCCTTCGCAGAGGAAGCATTGATTGCTATATTTGTGCTAGAGCTTTGGTTTTGAAAACATAAAGAGAGCATAAAAGTAAAAAATTTTGAGGGGTGTTTGTTGTTGTCAACGAATGGTAGTGGGCACTCTAACCCCCTTGCCAGACAAACCTTCAAAGAGCGGCTCCCATGAATTATTTTTATTTTTGGGTGGCACTCCTTCCAACCTTTCTTTCACAAACCATGGCTAACCGAATCCTCGGGTGCTCGCCAACAATCTCATACCATGAAGGAGTGCCTTTTTATTTTAGTTTTATTATGATGACACTCCTCCCCACCTTTGCTTTCTCAAGCCATGGCTAACCGAATCCTTCGGGTGCCGTCCAACAATCACATACCATGGAGGAGTGTCTATTTAGGTTAATTAATTTGGGACTGGGAATCCCATTGCCAGCTCTTTTTGCACAATTATTGGATAAACGGATGAAGCCACTAGTCCATTGGTGAAAGTTGCCCAACAAGAATGAAAGATAAACACCACATACTTCCTCATGAGCTATAAAACATTGACACAAATCAGAGGTGATAAATTTTGAATTATTTAAAGGTAGCACTCAAGCAATTTACTTTGGAATGGCGGAGAAATACCATGTAGTAGGTAGGTATGGTGGACACAAATGGCATAGTGGTTGGCTCAAGGATTTTGGATGCATGAGAAGTATTCCCTCTCGATACAAGGCTTAGGCTAGCAAGGTTATTTGAAACAAACACAAAGATGAACCGGTGCGGCAAAACTCACATAAAAGACATATTGTAAACATTATAAGACTCTACACCATCTTCCTTGTTGTTCAAACTCTTTACTATAAATTATCTAGACCTTAGAGAGACCAATTATGCAAACCAAATTTTAGCAAGCTCTATGTATTTCTTCATTAATGGGTGCAAAGTATATGATGCAAGAGCTTAAACATGAGCACAAAAATTTCCAAGTATCAAATTATTCAAGACATTTTAGAATTACTACATGTAGCATTTCCCGATTCCAACCATATAACAATTTAACGAAGAAGATTCAACCTTCGCCATGAATACTATGAGTAAAGCCTAAGGACATATTTGTCCATATGCAACAACGGAGCGTGTCTCTCTCCCACACAATGAATTCTAGGATCCATTTTATTCAAACAAAAATAAAAACAAAAACAAACCGACGCTCCAAGCAAAGCACATAAGATGTGATGGAATAAAAATATAGTTTCGAGGGAGGAACCTGATAATGTTGTCGATGAAGAAGGGGATGTCTTGGGCATCCCCAAGCTTAGACACTTGAGTCTTCTTAAAATATGCAGGGGTGAACCACCGGGGCATCCCCAAGCTTAGAGCTTTCACTCTTCTTGATCATAGTATATCATCCTCCTCTCTTGACCCTTGAAAACTTCCTCCACACCAAACTCGAAACCAACTCATTAGAGGGTTAGTGCATAATCAAAAATTCACATGTTCAGAGGTGACACAATAATTCTTAACACTTCTGGACATTGCCCAAAGCTACTGGAAGTTAATGGAACAATGAAATCCATCCAACATAGCAAAAGAAGCAATGCAAAATAAAAGGCAGAATCTGTCAAAACAGAACAGTCCGTAAAGACGAATTTTATTGAGGCACCAGACTTGCTCAAATGAAAATTCTCAAATTGAATGAAAGTTGCGTACATATCTGAGGATCACTCACGTAAATTGGCATAATTTTCTGAGTTACCTACGGAGAATTAGGCCCAGATTCGTGACAGTAAGAAATCTGTTTCTACGCAGTAATCCAAATCTAGTATGAACCTTACTATCAAAGACTTTACTTGGCACAACAATGCAACAAAACTAAGATAAGGAGAGGTTGGTACAGTAGTAACAACTTCCAAGACACAAATATAAAACAAAGTACTGTAGTAAAATAAACACATGGGTTATCTCCCAAGAAGTGCTTTCTTTATAGCCATTAAGATGGGCTCAGCAATTTTAATGATGCACTCGCAAGAGATAGTATTTGAAGCAAAAGAGAGCATCAAGAGGCAAATTCAAAACACATTTAAGCCTAACATGCTTCCTATGAAAAGGAATCTTGTAAATAAACAAATTCATAAAGCATGATGCAACAAGCATAGAAAGATAAAACAAGTGTAACTTCAAAAATTTCAGCACATAGAGAAGTGTTTTAGTAACATGAAAATTTCTACAACCATATTTTCCTCTCTCATAATAACTTTCAGTAGTATCATAAGAAAACTCAACAATATAACTATCACATAAAGCATTCTTATCATGAGTCTCATGCATAAAATTATTACTACTCCCAACATAAGCATAATCAATTTAATTAGTAATAGTGGGAGCAAATTCAACAAAGTAGCTATCATTATTATTTTCATCATCAAATATAGGAGGCATATTGTAATCATAATCAAATTTATCCTCCATAAAAGGCGGTACTAAAAGACTACTATCATTATAATCATCATAAATAGGAGGTAAAGTATCATCAAAGTAAATTTTCTCCTCAATGCTTGGGGGACTAAAAATATCATGCTCATCAAAACTAGCTTCCCCAAGCTTAGAATTTTCCATATCATTAGCAACAATGGTGTTCAAAGCGTTCATACTAATATGTTCCATAGGTTTTTTAATTTTCGCATCAAACCATCCATGTCTTAAATCAGGAAATAGAATAAGAAGCTCATTGTTGTCCATTATGCCTAACTAGTGTAAACAAGAAACAAAAGATGCAATTGCAGGATCTAAAGGAAATAGCTTCGAGCACACACACAACGGCGCCAGAAAAGTACTTTACCTGGGACCGGAGTATGAGTGCCTTTTACCTTTCCTCCCCGGCAACGGCGCCAGAAAAGTGTCAACACCCGGATTTTTAAGTCCAGATGCCTATTATGCCATTCATCGCAATCCCAGGAATATTGTTTTTGCGAGACATAATAGATTGATATCACAACACATCATTCATTACAACACATAATCGTCTTACAACAAAGGATCACATGATCCAGTCTTAATACATCATAGTGGATCTAGAGATCCCGTTACAAAACACATAGCGGAAGCGAAGTAGTAGCGGTCGTGGTCCATCTATTCCACAGGCAACTGTTGACGTCAGGAGCGATCCTAGTTGTCGTAGACGTCCTGCTGTCCATCTTCCTCGTACTGCGGTTCTCCTTCATAGTCTGGCCATTTGAATAGCCAGGGACACATCCGTGAGTACTTTAAAGTACTCGCAAACTAATACTAATGTAAGTACGAACATTTCTGGTAAGGGGGTGCTAAGCTCTAGTTTCTTTTGCATAAAGCCAATTTTAGTTCACAAGTATTTGAAATCAAGACCTTTCATGTGCTAACTAACTCAAGTGGGAACATTAGTGTCATTCCCACAACCTTTGTTGTAATTCAAGTCAAACTCAACATTCACCTTTCAAAAGCAAAAATCACAAGTCATATGTCACATTTTTGAAAATGGTCCGATGACGGAACAAGTATGGCCTTTCCAACCGTCCTTAACCGTGGACGCGGCTATTCGAATAGGTTTACACTCTGCAGAGGTTGTACGCTTGTGCCACAACTTTTGATTACATCCGTCAGGGGTAACCCTGAATAATCGTAACTCAGTACGCGGATCATCAACCATAACCGTTTACTTACATATCCTAGTATAGGTACCTCTCCCCATGAGCTTGGCCTCCCAGTGAAGACCGACTGTCAACCTGGGAACTGCACAGGGCTTGGGCCGGACATTCACCTCCTCTTTAACGTCGTTTCTTTTGTGGTGGAGGCAGCTTTCGGCATAACCCCGATGACGCTTGTTTAGAGGGAACCCATACTAAGACACATAAACTTCCGAGTTAAGCCCTACCCATAATCAGGTATTGTGGGGGTACTTGTAAATTGGAATGGTATCGCATCCGAACCCAACCATCGAGTTTTGTAAAATTCACCAAGTCATTCACAAGTCATATTCACCTTTAAAATCTTTCAATAGAATGACTCATCATTCCAAGGTTTTCAAAGTCATTTCATTTCACAAGTTCCCAACTAGAGTAGTCACTTTTATTTATTTAGCAATAGCAACTAGTCATGAGGGGTGCTATCCAGCTTTGTTTGCTTTAGGCTAAATTTGATGCTCTTGTTCTATTCTAGCCTAAGTGAATCATAAATCAAAAGTAAGCTTTGAAAAACAATAAGCAAAATAATTGCAAGGTAAAAACATGGGATAGGTTTATTGGACATAAAAATAAATGGTGATGGTGCCTTGCTCTTGTAGAGCGTTGCACTTGGGACTTTGCAAGAGTGTTAGCTTGCCTTGGTTGGTGTATTGATCAAAATGTTCCTCCTTCTTCTCCGTAGATGTTCTCGTCGTCCCCTTCAGTAGCCTTCGGCACTAGCGTCTATGAATACGAATACGGGTATACAATCACCACACAAGTTCAAGAGCTATAAAAAGCACACACATAAATCACACCAACTATTCTAGCATTATCACATTGTCATCATGTGGGTTGATATGGTTTTATTCTTAAGGAAAAAGAATAATTTCCTCTCATTATATATGTAAATGATAGTTTCCTTTTAATTCTTGAGGAATAATTTCCTCTCATTGAATCTTCTTAAGATTTAATTTCTCAAACCATCACATATGAATTTATGTTGACCTAAGTCAACCATTCATCATCATCATTTGAGAAAATGATTTAAATGAGGTAGAGATACCTCATACCATTTAATAATGCCTATTATGATTTAAAATCTCCAAGTATTTCATGTGAGAGTATTTGACCAGGGGTTCAAACTTCATATGAAACTACTTGGGACAAGATTTAAATGAAGTGAAATACCTCATATACTTTACACAAGTTAAACTAGCATCACACATTACTATTGAGTGGGTAAATGTGTTGTTTTCTTATTTAGGAAAAATAATTTCCTCTCATACTAAATAAGGTATTACTTTTAATTACTTAGAGAAATAATTTCCTCTCATTGTCTTATTAAGATTTAATTTCTCTCATGAACAATATATGACCTAGGTTGACCAAAGTCAACCTCTTCATACTTATTATTTGAGAAAATGATTTAAATGAGGTTCCATACCTCATGCAATTTAATACTAACAGGGAGTGATTTAATGTCACATAATAACTCAACATGAGATTATATAGAATAGTTATTACCTCATGTTAAATTACTTGAGAACAAGGTTTAAATGAGAGGATTACCTCTCATATGATTTAACACATAGTTGTAACTAATTTAATAGAAACTACTATTGAGGTGATTTAATATTCTCAATTAACAGGAATGATACCATGTTGACCAAGGTCAACACTTCACATTTATTATTTGAGGACAGTGATCTAATTTAGATTCATCATCTCATGTGATTTAAATAACTAATGCAATTTAACTACTATGTTGAATTAAATGAGGTGCTACACCTCATAGATTTGTCCCCTAATGGTGAACATAATTTAAATGAGATGGTGCACCTCATGCATTTTAATAACACTTAATAAAGATTTGATATCATCAAATAATTCAAATATGAGATTTAACTAACCAGGGTATCTAACTCATGTTGAATTAGTTGAGACAAGATTTAAATGAGAGGGAAGCTCTCATACATTTTAATAATTTATCTTGCCCAATTTTTTAATGATCTAGAACTAGCCATAGGGCCAATCTTTAAACTAGGCCATGATCATGTAAAGCAACTATGTCATATTTTTATATATTCTGGTAGATAATGTGACATGTGATTTTTGAGAGTTGGAATTACCTTGACAGCATTTTTCTATAATTTTTAATAATTCATTGTAGTGGAAAAAGGCCCTGCCTTGTTATTTTTGTCACATTTATTATACCACGAAACTAGAGTTGAGGCCAGTGTAGTTTTGTAGATATTTTCACAAGGTTTCCAAATATATAAAATTTGTCAAATTTGGTTTGGTAGATTTTATTCTATTTAATTTTGAAAACAGCATCTGAGAGTAAATATCTAAATCGAAAATTCCTATTTGAATACGTGGGCTTTGGCGGGAAAGGAGATGGGCTGCACAGGGGGAAAAGAATTTGGGCCGGCCCAGCAGTGCGTCCAGCGCAGCGGGCCAGCTGACAAGGTGGGGGCCACCTGTCGGCGTGTGTTCAACAGACGAAGCGGTATGAGTGAATCCGGGCGGTTGGATTAGGATCAGATCGGACGAACGACAGGCGTCGTCGTCTCCGGCGAGAGGGGCGAGCAACGGCGGCTCGGGTAGAGGGTCGACGGCTCACCGGCGGCGCGGCGAGGGTCGGCGAGGCGCGGAGATGACGTTGTCGATGAAGGGGAAGCAGCCTGTAGCAGTTTCGCGTGCTGGGGAGGCCCCTTCTCCGGCGATCTTCCGCGGGCTCCGGCGGCTTCGAGCTCGCGATTCGAGCTACTCCGGCGAGATGGAGTGGAATTGGATGGGGGAGAAGGCTCAGTGCAGCGAGGGAATGAGTTTGTGTGAAGAGAGGGAGAGCTGAGGGGCGCTATTTATAGCGGTCGATGGTGGCCGCGGTGAGCTGTGGCGGTGCGATCATGGCGACGTTGCTACAGCGGCTCCGGGCACCGGCGCCGACGCTCGTCGGCTGGGCGACGTCACGACGGTCACGCCGAGGCGTGATTGCGGTGAAAACGAGGGCGAGACGAGGACGAGCGCATGACCGAAGCTCGCAGTACCGTGGCGGAGGACGTCGACGGTGGCGTCGTGCACAGGGTTCCCGCGGGCCAATAGGGTTGTCCACCGTGTTGCTGGTGACGTAGCGGAGCTGGTGGCGTTGGAAACGAGTGCCGGGGTCAACGGAGTTGGCGGGGGAGCTGGCGCTCTGGGCGTGTCCGTGGCGTCGCCGTGCACGCTCTGGCGCGTGCGTGCACGTCACTGGCACGTCTGGTCGTCGCTCGTTTGGGCCGTGTGATGCACGAAATTGTCCAGGGCCGTGTCGAGGCGACTCAGTGATGTGTGGAGAAGCAACGTGACAAGGTGGTGCATGCTGAGAAGGAGTAGAAATAAGGTGAGCATGTCCATGTCATGCCATGCCACGGCATGACATGATCTTGGTCAGTTCATGATGCAAATGTGTACCAAAGTTTGTCCCTTGTGCTTGGCAATGCTCCAGGAGGTCGATGGGGTACTGGTGATGATCTAGGCTTGATGGTGGAGGCCTTTGTCCAAAGGATTTTGCAATGCACCAAGTTGGCAGATTCATGCACACAAGGTGTTCGACCAAATGGCTGCAAGAACTAAATTTTGGAATTTTTGAATGAAATTTGGAGGGTTTGATTTATATATTATTTGCAGTAGATTGGTGGTGGTGGTGGTCAGAATGGTGGTGAAATGCAAAAACTCAAATTGCACATGAGCTTCACTTTGATCTCTGGTCCCAACTTTGCTTGATGCTATCTTTGAATCCAGAAGGAGTTTGTATGGGGTTGCTTGAGCAAAGTTGTTCACTTTTATGTTGACTTGGATGAGGTGCAAAAGTTTGACAAAGTTTAGTTTAGAAATTTTGAAATAACAGGGCTCAAAGAGGGCATCAGGTTAACTTTTGTCAAAATGACCATTAGTGCATGTGAGCTCCTATTTCACTCAAATTTGATTTGATTTGAGTTTCTTTGATTCCAAGGGTGTTTATATGTGTTTAGTAACCAAACAAAACCAATGGTGCAAGCCATAATGGTCTAGGTTCAAGATTTGGAAAAATGGCCATATCCACATATGTGTATTGGAAAATCTTCTTATTTCCCATTTGATTTGGTTTTTATTGATCTCATTGATGTAGTTGAGGTTTAATATGATATAAGAAAACAATCCAAGCAATGGAAACAAGTTTGGTGGTCTTTTACTCAAATTTGTATTTTTGGCCATATGCACCTATGTGCATTTCATACTTTTATTCCTTTTCTTTATTTATGATCAAAGGTCATGGTTTAGGGTTTATTTGGTGTTATATTGGGTGTGGTAAAGTTTTCAAACCCTTTGGGCAAGGTAGAGGTGTTTAGGTCAAGTTTTGGTAAAATGGCTATGTGGCACATATGCCTCTATGCATATGTTGCATTTGTGTTTTACTTTTACTTTGCTTGACCCAAAAATGGTGTTGTTGAGTGTTGAAATGGTATATGGAAGTGATCCAACCATTCACAACAAGTCCTAGGGTCAATCTCCTCAAATTCACAAATTGCTATTTTATTCTCATATGCCTCTATGGCATTTTTAGTTTTCTTTTAATTTCTTTAGAAACCACTTGGAATTGGTTTGATAGGTACTAGGTAAGGTGTATGAAGCTTTTCCAATTCTCTAAATAAAGTGGAAAGGTTTTGGGTAAAGTTTTATAAATATAGCCCTAGGCACATATGCCTCTTTCTTATTTAATTTCCTTTTATTTTAATTCAACTAGGGTGGTGAAAAGAGGGGTGAGGTTTAGGGTTTAGTGGGGTTCACAATGGTTCACCACCATTTAGCAATATTAATAAAGGTAGGGTTCAAGATTTACCTATTAGGGCTATATGCCTCCATGTGTCCTTTATTTTATTTTGGGTTTCTCAAAATAGATCCAAAATGATTTCTGGAGAAGATTAGGGTTTAAGGTTTTTCTTATTTGATTTCTTTCTCTTTTATTTTATTGGGTTGGTGACCTTCACTTGATCACATTAGGGTTTTAGGGTTTAGCACATAAGCATAATAACACTCATCATGGCAAAACACAAGATTTAAACCAGATCTATATGTATCAATCTTATTTTAATAAAAGTTTTTGTTGGTTCCAAAATTTGGAACTAGGGAAATTCAATTTGTTTGTTTTGAAATTTTTGGGTTGTTACAAACCCTTCCCTTAAACAAATCTCGTCCCGAGATTTTAAGAAAAGTTAGGTTCCTAAGAAAGATTGAGCAAGTGAGATTAACAGGGGAACATACTTGGCATGGCCTGGGGTGCTTCCCGTGCTTCGGTGGTATTCAAGCGGTAGTAACGACCGTTGCGGTTGTTTGGGTAGTTTGGGGCAAACTTTCTTCCAGGCTATGCGACACGCCGCTGCTGCTGGGCAGGTGCAGCGGTATTGAGGGCAATCCTGGCAAGCTTCTTGGGGCATTCATTGGAGTAATGACCCACAGTTCCACATTCATAGCAGGTTACCGTTGACTTGTCCTTTTGGGCAATGGGTACAACATTGCTTCCAGTCCTTGGGGCATTGTTGGCGGCTTTCATCGGGCACTTTTTAGAGTAATGACCAGTAACACCACATGCATAGCAAGTCACAGTGGACTTGTCTCTCGGGGGCATGGTTGGGTAATGGGATGAGCTGCTCCGTGGTTGCTATCCTTACGCGGAGACGAGCAATGAGGTGGTCCTTCTTGGCGTGCCGATGACGAAGTGCCTTGCGCTCCATTGCGAGGATGTTGATGGTGTCAATCATCTTGGTGTGCTTAATGTGCATCTGGTTGGCTTGGGCACGGGGGTTGTTGCGGGTAGGAGGGGCCATCTGAACAATGAGGTAGATCATAAGATAAGAGGGGAATTTCTATGGTTTGTTTGAGATAAAATTTGAAAAGTTTCAAAACTTGAGTAGTGTTGAGGGGGTAAAAGCCAACAACACTTTTTCATTCATACCAAACATCACACATTACAAAGCTAACACACCGTTGGTTTGAAGAACCATTCATCGCTCTACGATACAAGGGGATCCTGATACAAACTCTTGCGTAGGTGTGAGTTCTACTAAAGTGATCAAGTGTGCAAAATTTTAGGTAGAATTTCAAGAAAAAGTAGAGCATAGATTTCTCATGTTTTAAAAGATCTCAAAGATAAGGGTGAGAATAAGTTTTCATAAATATTCACTTCATTTGTTTTGAAACTAAGTTTTTCAGACGTCCATTCTAACTAGGGTCTCCTAAGGTCAAACAATGGCTCTGATACCAACTTGTCAACACCCGGATTTTTAAGTCCAGATGCCTATTATGCCATTCATCGCAATCCCATGAATATTGTTTTTGCGAGACATAATAGATTGATATCACAACACATCATTCATTACAACACATAATCGTCTTACAACAAAGGATCACATGATCCAGTCTCAATACATCATAGTGGATCTAGAGATCTCAATACACATAACACATAGCGGAAGCGAAGTAGTAGCGGTCGTGGTCCATCTATTCCACAGCCAACGCTTGACGTCAGGAGCGATCCTAGTTGTCGTAGACGTCCCGCTGTCCATCTTCCTCGTATCGCGGTTCTCCTTCATAGTCCGGCCATTTGAATAGCCAGGGACACAGCCAGTGAGTACTTTAAAGTACTCGCAAACTAATACTAATGTAAGTACGAACATTTCGGTAAGGGGTGCTAAGCTCTAGTTTCTTTTGCATAAAGCCAATTTTAGTTCACAAGTATTTGAAATCAAGACCTTTCATGTGCTAACTAACTCAAGTGGGAACATTAGTGTCATTCCCACAACCTTTGTTGTAATTCAAGTCAAACTCAACATTCACCTTTCAAAAGCAAAAATCACAAGTCATATGTCACATTTTTGAAAATGGTCCGATGACGGAACAAGTATGGCCTTTCCAACCGTCCTTAACCGTGGACGCGGCTATTCGAATAGGTTTACACTCTGCAGAGGTTGTACGCTTGTGCCACAACTTTTGATTACATCCGTCGGGGTAACCCTGAATAATCGTAACTCAGTACGCGGATCATCAACCATAACCGTTTACTTACATATCCTAGTATAGGTACCTCTCCCCATGAGCTTGGCCTCCCAAGTGAAGACCGACTCGTCAACCCGGGAACCGCACGAGGCTTGGGCCGGACATTCACCTCCTCTTTAACGTCGTTTCTTTTGTGGTGGAGGCAGCTTTCGGCATAACCCCGATGACGCTTGTTTAGAGGGAACCCATACTAAGACACATAAACTTCCAGTTAAGCCCTACCCATAATCAGGTATTGTGGGGGTACTTGTAAATTGGAATGGTATCGCATCCGAACCCAACCATCAGTTTTGTAAAATTCACCAAGTCATTCACAAGTCATATTCACCTTTAAAATCTTTCAATAGAATGACTCATCATTCCAAGGTTTTCAAAGTCATTTCATTTCACAAGTTCCCAACTAGAGTAGTCACTTTTATTTATTTAGCAATAGCAACTAGTCATGAGGGGTGCTATCCAGCTTTGTTTGCTTTAGGCTAAATTTGATGCTCTTGTTCTATTCTAGCCTAAGTGAATCATAAATCAAAAGTAAGCTTTGAAAAACAATAAGCAAAATAATTGCAAGGTAAAAACATGGGATAGGTTTATTGGACATAAAAATAAATGGTGATGGTGCCTTGCTCTTGTAGAGCGTTGCACTTGGGACTTTGCAAGAGTGTTAGCTTGCCTTGGTTGGTGTATTGATCAAAATGTTCCTCCTTCTTCTCCGTAGATGTTCTCGTCGTCCCCTTCAGTAGCCTTCGGCACTAGCGTCTATGAATACGAATACGGGTATACAATCACCACACAAGTTCAAGAGCTATAAAAAGCACACACATAAATCACACCAACTATTCTAGCATTATCACATTGTCATCATGTGGGTTGATATGGTTTTATTCTTAAGGAAAAGAATAATTTCCTCTCATTATATATGTAAATGATAGTTTCCTTTTAATTCTTGAGGAATAATTTCCTCTCATTGAATCTTCTTAAGATTTAATTTCTCAAACCATCACATATGAATTTATGTTGACCTAAGTCAACCATTCATCATCATCATTTGAGAAAATGATTTAAATGAGGTAGAGATACCTCATACCATTTAATAATGCCTATTATGATTTAAAATCTCCAAGTATTTCATGTGAGAGTATTTGACCGGGGTTCAAACTTCATATGAAACTACTTGGGACAAGATTTAAATGAAGTGAAATACCTCATATACTTTACACAAGTTAAACTAGCATCACACATTACTATTGAGTGGGTAAATGTGTTGTTTTCTTATTTAGGAAAAATAATTTCCTCTCATACTAAATAAGGTATTACTTTTAATTACTTAGAGAAATAATTTCCTCTCATTGTCTTATTAAGATTTAATTTCTCTCATGAACAATATATGACCTAGGTTGACCAAAGTCAACCTCTTCATACTTATTATTTGAGAAAATGATTTAAATGAGGTTCCATACCTCATGCAATTTAATACTAACAGGGGAGTGATTTAATGTCACATAATAACTCAACATGAGATTATATAGAATAGTTATTACCTCATGTTAAATTACTTGAGAACAAGGTTTAAATGAGAGGATTACCTCTCATATGATTTAACACATAGTTGTAACTAATTTAATAGAAACTACTATTGAGGTGATTTAATATTCTCAATTAACAGGAATGATACCATGTTGACCAAGGTCAACACTTCACATTTATTATTTGAGGACAGTGATCTAATTTAGATTCATCATCTCATGTGATTTAAATAACTAATGCAATTTAACTACTATGTTGAATTAAATGAGGTGCTACACCTCATAGATTTGTCCCCTAATGGTGAACATAATTTAAATGAGATGGTGCACCTCATGCATTTTAATAACACTTAATAAAGATTTGATATCATCAAATAATTCAAATATGAGATTTAACTAACCAGGGTATCTAACTCATGTTGAATTAGTTGAGACAAGATTTAAATGAGAGGGAAGCTCTCATACATTTTAATAATTTATCTTGCCCAATTTTTTAATGATCTAGAACTAGCCATAGGGCCAATCTTTAAACTAGGCCATGATCATGTAAAGCAACTATGTCATATTTTTATATATTCTGGTAGATAATGTGACATGTGATTTTTGAGAGTTGGAATTACCTTGACAGCATTTTTCTATAATTTTTAATAATTCATTGTAGTGGAAAAAGGCCCTGCCTTGTTATTTTTGTCAAATTTATTATACCACGAAACTAGAGTTGAGGCCAGTGTAGTTTTGTAGATATTTTCACAAGGTTTCCAAATATATAAAATTTGTCAAATTTGGTTTGGTAGATTTTATTCTATTTAATTTTGAAAACAGCATCTGAGAGTAAATATCTAAATCGAAAATTCCTATTTGAATACGTGGGCTTTGGCGGGAAAGGAGATGGGCTGCACAGGGGGAAAAGAATTTGGGCCGGCCCAGCAAGTGCGTCCGAGCGCAGCGGGCCAGCCGACAAGGTGGGGGCCACCTGTCGGCGTGTGTTCAACAGCGAAGCGGTATGAGTGAATCTGGGCGGTTGGATTAGGATCAGATCGGACGAACGACAGGCGTCGTCGTCTCCGGCGAGAGGGGCGAGCAACGGCGGCTCGGGTAGAGGGTCGACGGCTCACCGGCGGCGCGGCGAGGGTCGGCGAGGCGCGGAGATGACGTTGTCGATGAAGGGGAAGCAGCCTGTAGCAGTTTCGCGTGCTGGGGAGGCCCCCTTCTCCGGCGATCTTCCGCGGGCTCCGGCGGCTTCGAGCTCGCGATTCGAGCTACTCCGGCGAGATGGAGTGGAATTGGATGGGGGAGAAGGCTCAGTGCAGCGAGGGAATGAGTTTGTGTGAAGAGAGGGAGAGCTGAGGGGCGCTATTTATAGCGGTCGATGGTGGCCGCGGTGAGCTGTGGCGGTGCGATCATGGCGACGTTGCTACAGCGGCTCCGGGGCACTGGCGCTGACGCTCGTCGCTGGGCGACGTCACGACGGTCACGCCGAGCGTGATTGCGGTGAAAACGAGGGCGAGACGAGGACGAGCGCATGACCGAAGCTCGCAGTACCGTGGCGGAGGACGTCGACGGTGGCGTCGTGCACAGGGTTCCCGCGGGCCAATAGGGTTGTCCACCGTGTTGCTGGTGACGTAGCGGAGCCGGTGGCGTTGGAAACGAGTGCCGGGGTCAACGGAGTTGGCGGGGAGCTGGCGCTCCGGGCGTGTCCGTGGCGTCGCCGTGCACGCTCCGGCGCGTGCGTGCACGTCACCGGCACGTCCGGTCGTCGCTCGTTTGGGCCGTGTGATGCACGAAATTGTCCAGGGCCGTGTCGAGGCGACTCGGTGATGTGTGGAGAAGCAACGTGACAAGGTGGTGCATGCCGAGAAGGAGTAGAAATAAGGTGAGCATGTCCATGTCATGCCATGCCACGGCATGACATGATCTTGGTCGGTTCATGATGCAAATGTGTACCAAAGTTTGTCCCTTGTGCTTGGCAATGCTCCAGGAGGTCGATGGGGTACCGGTGATGATCTAGGCTTGATGGTGGAGGCCTTTGTCCAAAGGATTTTGCAATGCACCAAGTTGGCGATTCATGCACACAAGGTGTTCGACCAAATGGCTGCAAGAACTAAATTTTGGAATTTTTGAATGAAATTTGGAGGGTTTGATTTATATATTATTTGCAGTAGATTGGTGGTGGTGGTGGTCGAATGGTGGTGAAATGCAAAAACTCAAATTGCACATGAGCTTCACTTTGATCTCTGGTCCCAACTTTGCTTGATGCTATCTTTGAATCCGAAGGAGTTTGTATGGGGTTGCTTGAGCAAAGTTGTTCACTTTTATGTTGACTTGGATGAGGTGCAAAAGTTTGACAAAGTTTAGTTTAGAAATTTTGAAATAACAGGGCTCAAAGAGGGCATCAGGTTAACTTTTGTCAAAATGACCATTAGTGCATGTGAGCTCCTATTTCACTCAAATTTGATTTGATTTGAGTTTCTTTGATTCCAAGGGTGTTTATATGTGTTTAGTAACCAAACAAAACCAATGGTGCAAGCCATAATGGTCTAGGTTCAAGATTTGGAAAAATGGCCATATCCACATATGTGTATTGGAAAATCTTCTTATTTCCCATTTGATTTGGTTTTTATTGATCTCATTGATGTAGTTGAGGTTTAATATGATATAAGAAAACAATCCAAGCAATGGAAACAAGTTTGGTGGTCTTTTACTCAAATTTGTATTTTTGGCCATATGCACCTATGTGCATTTCATACTTTTATTCCTTTTCTTTATTTATGATCAAAGGTCATGGTTTAGGGTTTATTTGGTGTTATATTGGGTGTGGTAAAGTTTTCAAACCCTTTGGGCAAGGTAGAGGTGTTTAGGTCAAGTTTTGGTAAAATGGCTATGTGGCACATATGCCTCTATGCATATGTTGCATTTGTGTTTTACTTTTACTTTGCTTGACCCAAAAATGGTGTTGTTGAGTGTTGAAATGGTATATGGAAGTGATCCAACCATTCACAACAAGTCCTAGGGTCAATCTCCTCAAATTCACAAATTGCTATTTTATTCTCATATGCCTCTATGGCATTTTTAGTTTTCTTTTAATTTCTTTAGAAACCACTTGGAATTGGTTTGATAGGTACTAGGTAAGGTGTATGAAGCTTTTCCAATTCTCTAAATAAAGTGGAAAGGTTTTGGGTAAAGTTTTATAAATATAGCCCTAGGCACATATGCCTCTTTCTTATTTAATTTCCTTTTATTTTAATTCAACTAGGGTGGTGAAAAGAGGGGTGAGGTTTAGGGTTTAGTGGGGTTCACAATGGTTCACCACCATTTAGCAATATTAATAAAGGTAGGGTTCAAGATTTACCTATTAGGGCTATATGCCTCCATGTGTCCTTTATTTTATTTTGGGTTTCTCAAAATAGATCCAAAATGATTTCTGGAGAAGATTAGGGTTTAAGGTTTTTCTTATTTGATTTCTTTCTCTTTTATTTTATTGGGTTGGTGACCTTCACTTGATCACATTAGGGTTTTAGGGTTTAGCACATAAGCATAATAACACTCATCATGGCAAAACACAAGATTTAAACCAGATCTATATGTATCAATCTTATTTTAATAAAAGTTTATGTTGGTTCCAAAATTTGGAACTAGGGAAATTCAATTTGTTTGTTTTGAAATTTTTGGGTTGTTACAAAAAGTGCTCGTTGCCGGGAGCCGGTGTGTGAGTGCTGATGGCGTGTAACTCACACGTTCGTTGGGAACCCCAAGAGGAAGGTATGATGCGCACAGCAGCAAGTTTTCCCTCAGAAAGAAACCAAGGTTTATCGAACCAGGAGGAGCCAAGAAGCACGTTGAAGGTTGATGGCGGCGGGATGTAGTGCGGCGCAACACCAGGGATTCCGGCGCCAACGTGGAACCCGCATAACACAACCAAAGTACTTTGCCCCAACGAAACAATGAGGTTGTCAATCTCACCGGCTTGCCGTAACAAAGGATTAACCGTATTGTGTGGAAGATGATTGTTTGCGGAGAAAACAAGTAAAAACAAGTATTGCAGCAGATTTGTATTTCAGTATTAAAAAATGGACCGGGGTCCACAGTTCACTAGAGGTGTCTCTCCCATAAGATAAAATCATGTTGGGTGAACAAATTACAGTCGGGCAATTGACAAATAGAGAGGGCATAACAATGCACATACATGTCATGATAAGTACAAGTGAGATTTAATTGGGCATTACGACAAAGTACATAGACCGCCATCCAACCGCATCTATGCCTAAAAAGTCCACCTTCGAGGTTATCATCCGAACCCCTTCCAGTATTAAGTTGCTAAGCAACGGACAATTGCATTAAGTATGGTGCGTAATGTAATCAACAACTACATCCTCGGACATAGCGCCAATGTTTTATCCCTAGTGGCAACAAGCACAACACAACCTTAGAACTTTCCGTCACTCGTCCCGGTGTCAATGCGTGCATGAACCCACTATCGAGCATAAATACTCCCTCTTGGAGTTAAGAGCAAAAACTTGGCCAGAGCCTCTACTAATAACGGAGAGCATGCAAGATCATAAACACCACATATGTAATAACTTGATAATTAACATAACATGGTATTCTCTATCCATCGGATCCCGACAAACACAACATAGAGTATTACAGATAGATGATCTTGATCATGTTAGGCAGCTCACAAGATCCAACAATGAAGCACAATGAGGAGAAGACAACCATCTAGCTACTACTATGGACCCATAGTCCAGGGGTGAACTACTCACTCATCACTCCGGAGGTGACCATGGCGGTGTAGAGTCCTCCGGGAGATGAATCCCCTCTCCGGCAGGGTGCCGGAGGAGATCTCCGTAATCCCCCGAGATGGGATTGGCGGCGGCGGTGTCTCCGGAAGGTTTTCCGTATCGTGGTTTTTCGCATCGGGGGTTTCGCGACGGAGGCTTTAAGTAGGCGGAAGGGCGAGTCGGAGGGCCGACGAGGGGCCCACACCATAGGGCGGCGCGGGCCCCCTCTCGGCCGCGCGGCCCTATGGTGGCGGCGCCTCGTCGCCCCACTTCGTATCCCTTTCGGTCTTCCGGAAAGTTCGTGGCAAAATAGGACCCCGGGTCTTGATTTCGTCCAATTCCGAGAATATTTCGTTACTAGGATTTCGAAACCAAAAACAAGCAGAAAACAAGAATCGGCTCTTCGGCATCTTGTTAATAGGTTAGTTCCATAAAATGCACGAATATGACATAAAGTGTGCATAAAACATGTAGGTATCATCAATAATATGGCATGGATCATAAGAAATTATCGATACGTCGGAGACGTATCAGCATCCCCAAGCTTAGTTCTGCTCGTCCCGAGCAGGTAAAACGATAACAAAGATAATTTCTGAAGTGACATGCCATCATAACCTTGATCATACTATTTGTAAACATATGTAGTGGATGCAGCAACAAAACAATGGTAATGACATGAGTAAACAAGTGAATCATAAAGCAAAGACTTTTCATGAATAGTACTTCAAGACAAGCATCAATAAGTCTTGCATAAGAGTTAACTCATAAAGCAATAAATCAAAGTAAAGGTATTGAAGCAACACAAAGGAAGATTAAGTTTCAGCGGTTGCTTTCAACTTGTAACATGTATATCTCATGGATAATTGTCAACATAGAGTAATATAACAAGTGCAATATGCAAGTATGTAGGAATCAATGCACAATTCACACAAGTGTTTGCTTCTTGAGGTGGAGAGAGATAGGTGAACTTACTCAACATAAAAGTAAAGAGAATGGTCCTTCAAAGAGGAAAGCATCGATTGCTATATTTGTGCTAGAGCTTTTATTTTGAAAACATGAAACAATTTTGTCAACGGTAGTAATAAAGCATATGAGTTATGAAAATTATATCTTACAAGTTGCAAGCCTCATGCATAGTGTACTAATAGTGCCCGCACCTTGTCCTAATTAGCTTGGACTACCGGATCTTTGCAATGCACATGTTTTAAGCAAGTGTCACAATGGGGTACCTCCATGCCGCTCGTACAAAGGTCTAAGGAGAAAGCTCGCATTTTGGATTTCTCGCTTTTGATTATTCTCAACTTAGACATCCATACCGGGACAACATGGACAATAGATAATGGACTCCTCTTTAATGCATAAGCACGTGGCAACAATTATTATTCTCATATGAGATTGAGGATATGTGTCCAAAACTGAAACTTCCACCATGAATCATGGCTTAAGTTAGCGGCCCAATGTTCTTCTCTAACAATATGCATGCTCCAACCATTAAGGTGGTAGATCTCTCTTACTTCGTACAAGAAGGACATGCATAGCAACTCACATGATATTCAACAAAGAATAGTTGATGGCGTCCCCGAAGCATGGTTATCGCACAACAAGCAACTTAATAAGAGATAAAGTGCATAAGTACATATTCAATACCACAATAGTTTTTAAGCTATTTGTCCCATGAGCTATATATTGCAAAGGTGAATGATGGAATTTTAAAGGTAGCACTCAAGCAATTTACTTTGGAATGGCGGATAAATACCATGTAGTAGGTAGGTATGGTGGACACAAATGGCATAGTGGTTGGCTCAAGGATTTTGGATGCATGAGAAGTATTTCCTCTCGATACAAGGTTTAGGCTAGCAAGGTTATTTTAAACAAACACAAGGATGAACGGTGCAGCAAAACTCACATAAAATACATATTGTAAACATTATAAGACTCTACACCGTCTTCCTTGTTGTTCAAAACTCAATACTAGATATTATCTAGACTCTAGAGAAACCAAATATGCAAACCAAATTAGCAAGCTCTAAGTGTTTCTTCATTAATGGGTGCAAAGTATATGATACAAGAGCTTAAACATGAGCACAACAATTGCCAAGTATCAAATTATCCAAGACATTTTAGAATTACTACATGTAGTATTTTCCAATTCCAACCATATAAAAATTTAACGAAGAAGAAACTTCGCCATGAATACTATGAGTAGAGCCTAAGGACATACTTGTCCATATGCTACAGCGGAGCGTGTCTCTCTCCCACAAAGTGAATGCTAGGATCCATTTTATTCAAACAAAACAAAAAACAAAAACAAACCGACGCTCCAAGCAAAGTGCATAAGATGTGACGGAATAAAAATATAGTTTCGGGGAGGAACCCGATAATGTTGTCGATGAAGAAGGGGATGCCTTGGGCATCCCCAAGCTTAGACGCTTGAGTCTTCTTATAATATGCAGGGGTGAACCACCGGGGCATCCCCAAGCTTAGAGCTTTCACTCTCCTTGATCATATTGCATCATACTCCTCTCTTGATCCTTGAAAACTTCCTCCACACCAAACTCGAAACAACTCATTAGAGGGTTAGTGCACAATAAAAATTAACATGGTCAGAGGTGACACAATCATTCTTAACACTTCTGGACATTGCATAAAGCTACTGGACATTAATGGATCAAAGAAATTCATCCAACATAGCAAAAGAGGCAATGCGAAACAAAAGGCAGAATCTGTCGAAACAGAACAGTCCGTAAAGATGGATTTTATTAGGCCACCATACTTGCTCAAATGAAAATGCCCAAATTGAATGAAAGTTGCGTACATATCTGAGGATCATGCACGTAAATTGGCTTAATTTTCTGAGCTACCTAGAGGGAGGTAGACCCAGATTCGTGACAGCAAAGAAATCTAGAACTGCGCAGTAATCCAAATCTAGTACTTACTTTACTATCAAAGACTTTACTTGGCACAAAAAAACTCAAAACTAAGATAAGGAGAGGTTGCTACAGTAGTAAACAACTTCCAAGACTCAAATATAAAACAAAAATACTGTAGTAAAAAAACATGGGTTGTCTCCCATAAGCGCTTTTCTTTAACGCCTTTCAGCTAGGCGCAGAAAGTGTGTATCAAGTAACATCAAGAGACGAAGCATCAACATCATAATTTGTTCTAATAATAGAATCATAAGGTAACTTCATTCTCTTTCTAGGGAAGTGGTTCATACCTTTCTTGAGAGCAAATTGATATTTAATATTACCTTCCTTCATATCAATAGTAGCACCAACGGTTCGAAGAAAAGGTCTTC
Organism: Lolium rigidum; assembly: GCF_022539505.1. Classification (NCBI taxonomy): domain Eukaryota; kingdom Viridiplantae; phylum Streptophyta; class Magnoliopsida; order Poales; family Poaceae; genus Lolium; species Lolium rigidum. Next base: position 38,313 of record NW_025901375.1, read on the forward strand.
CCAATATAATGGGGCAAGATGCATTGCATTCAATATCCAAGAAAACAAAATCAACGGGGACAAGGTTATTGTTAACCATAATATGAACATTATCAACTTTCCCCAAAGGTTTCTTTTTAGCATTATCAACGAGATTAACATCCAGATAACAGTTTTTCAATGGTGGCAAGTCAAGCATATCATAGACTTTTTTAGGCATAACAGAAATACTTGCACCAAGATCACATAAAGCATTACAATCAAAATCTTTGACTCTCATTTTAATGATGGGCTCCCAACCATCCTCTAGCTTTCTAGGAATAGAAGTTTCAAGTTTTAGTTTCTCTTCTCTAGCTTTTATGAGAGCATTTGTAATATGTTTTGTGAAAGCCAAGTTTACAGCGCTAGCATTGGGACTCTTAGCAAGTTTTTGTAAGAACTTTATAACTTCAGAGATATGTCAATCATCAAAATCTAAATCATTACAATCTAAAGCAATGGGATTATCATCCCCAAGGTTGGAAAAAATTTCAGCAGTTTTATCACGAGCAGTTTCAGCAGTTTTAGCAGTTTCAGGTAATTTTGCGCGCTTTGCACTAGGAGTAGAAGCATTGCCAACACCAATTATTTTATTATTGATAGTAGGATGTGCAGCAACATGTGAAGAATTAGCATTGCTAGTGGTGGTAATACTCCAAACTTTAGCTACATTTTTCTCTTTAGCTAGTTTTTCATTTTCTTCTCTATCCCACCTAGCACGCAGTTCAGCCATTAATCTTATATTCTCATTAATTCTAACTTGGATGGCATTTGCTGTAGTAACAATTTTATTTTCAATATCCCTATTAGGCATAACTTTCGATTTCAAAAGATCAACATCGAGGCAAGACTATCAACCTTAGAAGCGAGAATACCAATTTTATTGAGCTTTTCCTCAACAGATTTGTTAAAGGCAGTTTGTGTACTAATAAATTCTTTAAGCATAGCTTCAAGTCCAGGGGGTGTATTCCTATTATTGTTGTAAGAATTCCCATAAGAATTAGCATAACCGTTACCATTATTATAAGGATATGGCCTATAGTTATTACTAGAATTGTTCAGATAAGCATTGTTGTTGAAATTATTATTTTTAATGAAGTTTACATCAACATGTTCTTCTTGGGCAACCAATGAAGCTAATGGAACATTATTAGGATCAACATTAGTCCTATCATTCGCAAGCATAGACATAATAGCATCAACCTTATCATTCAAGGAAGAGGATTCTTCAACAGAATTTACCTTCTTACCTTGTGGAGCTCTTTCCGTGTGCCATTCAGAGTAATTAACCATCATATTATCAAGAAGCTTTGTTGCTTCACCAAGAGTGGTGGACATAAAGGTACCTCCAGCAGCTGAATCCAATAAATTCCGCGAAGAAAAATTTAGTCCTGCATAGAAGGTTTGGATGATCATCCAAGTAGTCAGTCCATGGGTTGGGCAATTTTTAACCAGAGATTTCATTCTTTCCCAAGCTTGAGCAACATGTTCATTATCCAATTGTTTAAAATTCATTATGCTACTCCTCAAAGATATAATTTTAGCAGGGGATAATATCTACCAATAAAAGCATCCTTGCATTTAGTCCAGGAATCAATACTATTCTTAGGCAGAGATAGCAACCAATCTTTAGCTCTTCCTCTTAATGAGAAAGGAAACAATTTTAATTTTATAATGTCACCATCTACATCTTTATACTTTTGCATTTCACACAATTCAACAAAATTATTGAGATGGGCAGCAAGCATCATCGTAACTAACACCAGAAAATTGCTCTCTCATAACAAGATTTAGTAAAGCAGGTTTAATTTCAAAGAATTCTGCCGTAGTAGCAGGTGGAGCAATAGGTGTGCATAGGAAATCATTATTATTTGTGCTAGTGAAGTCACACAACTTAGTATTTTCAGGGGTGGTCATTTTAGCAGTAGTAAATAAAGCAAACTAGGTAAAGTAAATGCAAGTAAACTAATTTTTTTGTGTTTTCGATATAATGCAGCAAACAAAGTAGTAAATAAAATAAAGCAAGACAAAAACAAAGTAAAGAGATTGAGAAGTGGAGACTCCCTTGCAGCGTGTCTTGATCTCCCAGCAACGGCGCCGTAAAAAGAGCTTGATGGCATGTAACTCACACGTTCGTTGGGAACCCCAAGAGGAAGGTATGATGCGCACAGCAGCAAGTTTTCCCTCATAAAGAAACCAAGGTTTATCAAACCAGGAGGAGCCAAGAAGCACGTTGAAGGTTGATGGCGGCGGGATGTAGTGCGGCGCAACACCAGGGATTCCGGCGCCAACGTGGAACCTGCACAACACAACCAAAGTACTTTGCCCCAACGAAACAGTGAGGTTGTCAATCTCACCGGCTTGCTGTAACAAAGGATTAACCGTATTGTGTGGAAGATGATTGTTTGCAGAGAAAACAAGAAAAACAAGTATTGCGAGCAGATTTGTATTTCAAGTATTAAAGAATGGACCGGGGTCCACAGTTCACTAGAGGTGTCTCTCCCATAAGATAAAAGCATGTTGGGTGAACAAATTACAGTCGGGCAATTGACAAATAAAGAGGGCATAACAATGCACATACATGTCATGATAAGTACAGTGAGATTTAATTGGGCATTACGACAAAGTACATAGACCGCCATCCAACCGCATCTATGCCTAAAAAGTCCACCTTCGAGTTATCATCCGAACCCCTTCCAATATTAAGTTGCTAAGCAACAGTACAATTGCATTAAGTATGGTGTGTAATGTAATCAACAACTACATCCTCGGACATAGCGCCAATGTTTTATCCCTAGTGGCAACAAGCACAACACAACCTTAGAACTTTCGTCACTCGTCCTGAGTGTCAATGCGGGCATGAACCCACTATCGAGCATAAATACTCCCTCTTGGAGTTAAGAGCAAAAACTTGGCCAGAGCCTCTACTAATAACGGAGAGCATGCAAGATCATAAACAACACATATGTAATAACTTGATAATTAACATAACATGGTATTCTCTATCCATCGGATCCCGACAAACACAACATAGAGTATTACAGATAGATGATCTTGATCATGTTAGGCAGCTCACAAGATCCAACAATGGAGCACAATGAGGAGAAGACAACCACCTAGCTACTACTATGGACCCATAGTCCAGGGGTGAACTACTCACTCATCACTCCGGAGGCGACCATGGCGGTGTAGAGTCCTCCGGGAGATGAATCCCCTCTCCGGCAGGGTGCCGGAGGAGATCTCCAGAATCCCCCGAGATGGGATTGGCGGCGGCGGTATCTCTGGAAGGTTTTCCGTATGGTGGTTTTTCGCATCAGGGGTTTCGCGACGGAGGCTTTAAGTAGGCGGAAGGGCAGAGTCGGAGGGCTGACGAGGGGCCCACACCATAGGGCGGCGCGGGCCCCCCTCGGGCCGCGCGGCCCTATGGTGGCGGCGCCTCGTCGCCCCACTTCGTATCCCTTTCGGTCTTCCGGAAGGTTCGTGGCAAAATAGGACCCCGGGTCTTGATTTCGTCCAATTCCGAGAATATTTCGTTACTAGGATTTCCGAAACCAAAAACAGCAGAAAACAAGAATCGGCTCTTCGGCATCTTGTTAATAGGTTAGTTCCAGAAAATGCACGAATATGACATAAAGTGTGCATAAAACATGTAGGTATCATCAATAATATGGCATGGATCATAAGAAATTATCGATACGTCGGAGACGTATCAAGTGCCGTTTACCTTTCCTCCCCGGCAACGGCGCCAGAAAAGTGCTTGATGTCTACGTGTGCTTCTATTCTTGTAGACAGTGTTGGGCCTCCAAGAGCAGAGGTTTGTAGAACAGCAGCAAGTTTCCCTTAAGTGGATCACCCAAGGTTTATCAAACTCGGGGAGGAAGAGGTCAAAGATATCCCTCTCATGCAACCTCGCAACCACAAAGCAAGAAGTCTATTGTGTCCCCAACACACCTAATAGGTGCACTAGTTCGGCGAAGAGATAGTGAAATACAGGTGGTATGAATAAATATAAGCGGTAGCAACGGCACCGAAAAGTGCTTGCTGGCGTGTGGTTGATGGTGGTAATATTGCGGACAGTAGAGATGCGGTAAAACAAGTAAACAAGCAGCGATAGCGATATTTAGGAACAAGGCCTAGGGATCATACTTTCACTAGTGGACACTCTCAACATTGATCACATAACAGAATAAATAAATAGATGCTAGACTCTACACCCTCTTGTTGGATGATGAACACCACTAATCGTGTAGGATTACACGAACCCTCAATGCCGGAGTTAACAAGCTCCACAATATTCGATGTTCATGTTTAAATAACCTTAGAGTGCATGACAGATCAACATAACCAAACCAAGTACTAACATAGCATGCACACCTGTCACCTTCACACTACGAAAGGAGGCATAGATCACATCAATACCATCATAGCAATAGTTAACTTCATAATCTACAAGAGATCACAATCATAGCCTACGCCAAGTACTACACGATGCACACACTCGTCACCATTACACCGTGCGGGAGGAATAAACTACTTTAATAACATCACTAGAGTAGCACACAGATAAATTGTGATACAAAACACATTGCAATCATAAAGAGATATAAATAAGCACTTCACTATGCCATTCATAACAGTGAATAAGTATTCTGTGAAATATACCCTAAGAGACCCACACGGTGCACACACTGTCACCTTTACACACGTGGGACAAGGAGTCTCCGGAGATCACATAAGTAAAACCCACTTGACTAGCATAATGACATCTAGATTACAAGCATCATCATATGAATCTCAATCATGTAAGGAAGCTCATGAGATTATTGTATTGAAGCACATAGGAGAGAGATTAACCACATAGCTACCGGTACAGCCCCGAGCCTCGATGGAGAACTACTCCCTCCTCATGGGAGACAAGCAGCGTTGATGGAGATGGCGGTGGTGTCGATGGAGGAGCCTTCCGGGGCACTTCCCCGTCCGGCGGCGTGCCGGAACAGAGACTCCTGTCCCCCAGATCTTGGCTTCGCGATGGCGGCGGCTCTGGGAGGTTTTCTCTGGTTTCGTCAAACGTGGTAGGGTTTTCGCGACGGAGACCTTAAGTAGGCGGAAGGGCAAGGTCGGTGGAGTCCTGGTGGGACCACACACTAGGCCGGCGCGGCCAGGGCTTGGGCCGCGCCGCCCCTCGTGTCCCCACCTCGTGGCCCTACTTCGTTTCCCCTTCGGACTTCCGGAAGCTTCGTGGAAAAATAGGACCCTGGGCGTTGATTTCGTCCAATCCGAGAAAATTTCCTTACTAGGATTTCCGGAACCAAAAACAGCAGAAAACGAGAACCGGCACTTCGGCATCTCGTCAATAGGTTAGTTCCGGAAAACGCATAAATATGACATAAAGTATGTATAAAACATGTAGATATCATCAATAATGTGGCATGGAACATAAGAAATTATCGATACGTCGGAGACGTATCAGGCCCCAGCCTGGCCGCGCCGCCCTGTGTGGAGGCCGCCTCGTCGCCCCTTTCCGACTCTGGTTCGACCTGGTACTTTCCGTTTATCGAGAATTTTTTTGCTATATAATCCCCCGGACCCCTGGAGATCCGTATATCGTTTTCTCGACGTGTTTTGTTTTGAGCTATTTCTGCCAGGATCCGTCGTCGATCTAGAAGCACCATGGCCTCCAACAACAAGGACAAGGAGCCTTTGGAGGAAGTGAAGGGGATGTCTTCAACAAAAAGGAAGCGGGAAACTGCGGGGAGTGAGCCCATCTTGGTGGGATCGGTTAACACTGGACGTTCTTTTTCTCATAACCTGCAGGGACTTCTACCGCCTGCCCTTAACCTCGGCTCTTTCCCTGCTGTGGAGGAAGCACTGCGGGTTACTGATGAGTTTTGTGATCAATACCGTGCTCTGAGAAGAGAGGTGGAGATACTTCAGGAGGAGAACCACCGACTTCGCGGAATCGTTGGAGTATCACTCAATTTCCATCACAAGGCCACCACCGACATCTTTGGACAACAATGAATCTCTTCGAGCCTTAGTGCAGAATTGCCAAACTGAGAAGCTGAAGTTGAAGGAGATCTTTAAGAATCGCGGGAAGAATTCATCACCGCCGGAGGAGTAATTCATCATCGGTATTGGCATCCCCTTGGTTTGTTCCAAGCTTGGGGGAGTGTCGCGGTATCACATCATCACTATCTTTTACCTTTTTACTTTCAAGTAGTGTCATATCATGAGTAGGGAAGTTATCATATAAGATGTGTTGCGATATGGAAGTATCTCTCTTTAGTTGGTTATCTATGTATCCCTTGGTGTGAGTTATCGTTATGGAATATTAATGAGAAGTCTTATCATTTACATATTGCACATCTTATTTTAGTTTGCAATCTCCATTATATGATTAATCTTGTTGTTAGTATTGGTATCACTTTGGGAGCATTGAGTAAATCTATTTGGTTTTGGCAAACTTAGCATTGGTCAATAGCAACAACACTTTGAGTTTTAAGTAGAGAGGAGGAAATACATTTAGATATATTATTATCTTTCTTGTTAGTTCCTAGCTTAGTATTCTGAAGTTAAAATTGTTTGTGCTTACAAGTAAGATGCATGATTGTTTCTATCACATGTATAATTGTTTGTTTCCCTCAACTCTTATGCTTGCTAATTAACCTTGCTAGCCAAAGACCTGTACCGAGAGGGAATACTTCTCGTACATCCAAACCCTTAAACCAAACTTAGGCCATCAGTGTCCACCATAACTACCTACTATGTGGTATTTCCCTGCCATTCCAAGTAAATACTTCATGTGCTACCTTTAAACAATTCAAAATTTATTACTTCTTATTTGTGTCAATGTTTTATAGCTCATGAGGAAGTATGTGGTGTTTTATCTTTCAATCTTGTTGGGCAGCTTCCACTAATGGACTAGTGGCTTCATCCACTTATCCTATAATTTTGCAAAAAGAGCTGGCAACGGGTTCCCAGCCCCAATTAATCAACTTTCATTAATAATTCTCTTCACATGTTTTGCCCTGATTCATCAGTAAGCAACTTAATTTTGCAATAGACACTCCTCCATGGTATGAGATTGTTGGAAGGCACCCGAGGACTCGGTTAGCCATGGCTTGTGTAAGCAAAGGTTGGGGGAGTGTCATCCTTAAATAAACTAAAGTACATGTGTAAACAAAAGAGAAGAGGGATGATCTACCTTGTTGGTAGAAATAACGTCCTTCATGGGAGCCGCTCTTTGGAGGTACTGTTTGGCAGGGGGTTAGAGTACCCGCTACCATTCGTTGACAACAACAAACACCTCTCAAAACTTTACTTTTATGCTCTCTATATGATTTCAAAACTTAAAAAGCTCTAGCACATGATTTAATCCCTGCTTCCCTCTACGAAGGGCCTGTCTTTTACTTTATGTTGAGTCAGTAAACCTATTTCCCTCCATCTCAAGCAAGCATTTGAGTTGTTGTGACCAAACCATTCATATTGTGATCTATTTCATCATGTCTTTTATTCTTCCTTGTTTGGTACAAGTTTTATCTCAATGAATATGGCTTTGAAAGTTATTAATGATTATGAGGAGATTACTATGATTGAGTATGAAAGTTTACCATAAGTTTTAATATGAGAGCGCTGCTCAATAGATGAGTATAATCTGTTAACTGTTCTCTGACCAAGAACAAAGTTTGCCATCACCAATTATGATTCCTTATGCACCTTTATTTGTGATTACCTTCTACTAGTTTCAAGTTGAATTGTATGAGGAAGTTGTTTACTAGAATGTCTTGTGTGAATGAATATGATGCTTCTTGTCCGTATTTTATTTATCGACTCTTCACTCCATAAACATGTGGTCTTGTTTGCGAGCTCGGTTTCGCTTGGGGACAAGCGAAGTCTAAGCTTAGGGGGAGTTGATACGTCCATTTTGCATCACTATTTTATATCATAATTTGCTTGTTATCCATTGATATATTTCATATTTGGAGATGATACTTATGTTATTTCATCTATTTTGCATGTTTCATGATTATTTGGGGATCGCGCACCGGAGCCGGGATTCTGACTGGAAAAAGCACCGTCAGAATGCAATATTTCGGAAGATCAACGGTTGACGGAAATTATATGAAAAATCCTATTTTTCCGGATAACGAAGGGAGCCGGAAGGGGAGCCGAGGGGACCCGAGGTGGGCCCACCTCATAGGCCGGCGCGGCCCAAGGCTTGGCCGCGCCGCCCTGTGAGGAGGGGGCCCACAGCCCCCTCTCGCCTCCTTTTCTTCGCGTACGTCTTCGTCCCGAAAACCTAAGCCCCAGAGGATTGTCGCGAAGAGTCACAGCCGCCTCTGCGGGGCGGAGAACACTAGAGAGAAAAGAGCTCTCCGGCAGGCTGAAATCTGCCGGGGAAATTGTAATGTCCCAGGTTTAGAGACGATCGAGGGGTAGATTTTAGAAAGGGATGTGCATTGCATAGTAAATTCTGGGGAAATTTCGCGCTTTTAAACAAAACTGCATCGAAGGGGGACAAGTTTCTCTCTCGACACCTTACATGGTTAGGGTTTCGAGAGTGCGACAAACTTGCAACTCACCTAACTAAATTAGGGTTTTGAGAAGAGAGGAGAGTATTGCATTACAACTTAAGTTGCATGATTGAATTCTAAATTAAGTTGTATGATTGAATTCAAACCAAATTTGAATTTGAATTTCAAATTCAAACATCAAGTTAATATCTCATAATTCAAACTTGAGATAATTTAATAAACAATCTATAAATAATCAAGATATAAATAGAACAATTAATATCTAAAGCTCAATAGAGAAAAACTTGGAGCTTTATTGATAAACACACAAGATACATTGTCTTTTACAATATCCAGAAATAAAATATGAACATTACAACATATTACAAGAATTGGACAAAAATAGAAAAAGAAAAGAAAAGGAAAATTACAAATCAAGGATCTATCCTAACACTACAAGATAAACTTCATTTATTCTTGTACTTGATGATCTTCATGATCATTGGAGCAACAGATTGATCCCCGCACATAATCACAACAAAAGAAGAGTTATGCCAAGTGGCATAGCCACTTGGCAGAGTTAGAAAGAAATGGAAATGGTGGATAATGTCAAGTCGGCCGAGCTGATCCACTCTCACCAAGACACCAGCCAGATACCAAGCATGTGCACACACACACACACAACAGCTGCTCACACGGCAGTGTGCATGCAAGACACCACACACACACAGTGGTGAGTCACCAACAGGCGACAGGTGCCTTGTTGTCGACCGAGAAGGAGCAAGAGCCAATCATATAAAGCTTCTCCACAACAAACCCTAGCTCAATCCATCGACCAGATTGCACCGGGTAAGTCATGCATCAAGAAAACCAAGAACACAAGAACAGCTTGAACAGCCACAGCTGTCTCAACACATTTCCACCACCACAAATACATAACCAAGAGGCATCAAGCTCACTAGGAGGAGCAGGGCAAGTAAATCAACCACAAGAACCACACGTAAGCAAACCCTCTACATCAACATCAAATCCTAGGAGCTGGAGTGAGGTATACCAAGCATCATGAACAAACCAGATGGTTTTGTTCATATATAAGCATATGCATCTATCACACATAATCAAAGGGGTGTGATACCCATGTCGTGTCATCATCTGGCTACTAAGCCATATGGTGCAAGCAAGAGTAGTGAGGCCACCGGTAAATCATCTAAAGGGAACAACAGCTATGACACTCAATGCATAACCGAAGGAATCCAGCAAGAGATGAGAGCACAAGCTAGCCTAGATACACACTTAGCACCTACAGCCTATTCAAAGCCATCGGACTTAGACAAATCATTGTCTATTTTGATTTCAACATCAAGAGCTACCGGCAATCCAATAAATGGATCACCCGTAAAGCATTTGGTGAGCCACAAGAAGCCAACAAGAGGGGAGCTACCCCGGGGCAGCATATGACTACCGCCAGTGGTCACCTCAAACCCTAAAACAGCCAAACCATCAAGCCAAGCACAAATATCATCACCCGTAATGGGTTCAAAGTGGAGCTAGGGTCCCCAACTAATGTTGGCATCCCTCTAGCTCAATTAAACAAATTATAAGAGTCATCACCGCAAGCAGCTTCATCTCATTTATCCAATAAACAAGGATAAGCTTTACAGATAAATGAAAGAGATAGATCACCAAGAATCGGAACACTTACTCATGATCCAATTGATCACCGGAAGCAACAACAATTGCTTGAGCCAACCACAAGACACACCAAAGACAAGGCCTGGTGATGCACAATCACCGTAATAAGCCTGCATGTGCATAGGCAAGAATAAAGCAAGCATTGATCAAGCAACTGTTGATCACCGGATCACCGTAGCTTGCTAAAGCATGCTAGAACCCAATTCTAGCATTATATTGACCATATAAAATAAACAGTACACATTGCTTAATGAATTGCATCACAGTATAATCAATTAATAACCTTATGATTGTATCCGAAGCACATCAAAGGTTTGATGAACCACTGGATCATGATAAACAAATAAACCACTTAGTGCTCATCCTTTAATCATACCAAGAAGCCAACAAAGAATGCTCGGATGAGCATGCTCATGAATTTGAGCACAAGAATTAGCCACAGTGAGCTCGTGCACTTGCAATTATGCAAGAACTATACACTATAATCAAGCCATAGCAATTGAAATGAACACACTTGAGGATCTGGCAAGATTATCAACAAGAACAAAGGCACAGGAATGGAATTAAGCAAGCAAGTACTAGCACAAGCAAGTGCTTAGGCTAGAAATTCTTACACAGTAGATATGGCAGGGCATCACACAATGCGCACAAGAGCAGCAGCATCGCATACAGCACAGCAAGCATAGCCACGCAGAGTAGAGTAGCACATGGACGCAGCTAGAGCATCTCCACGAGGTGGAGTAGCAGAGGCACGAGCTAGAGGATAGAGAGAGAGAGAGAGAGAGAGAGAGAGAGAGAGAGAGAGAGAGAGAGAGGGTGGCGCACGTACCCGAGGCGAGCAGACAACAGTCGCGGCCATGGCGGCCACGGCGGCGCGTGCCGAGTGCACGGTGGCACCTGGCCAGGCCAGGCCACGCCGGACAAGCGCCGCAGCACCCCGCACCACTGCGGCGAGGCCCACGGCGGCGCCATCGCGCCTGGAACCCTAGAAGCGGCGAGATCGCCACGGATCCCGTAACCCTAGCCACGGCGAGGGGGTCGGGGACGAGCTGGAGCAACGCCAGCTCCAGATCGACGCGGATGAGAAGGACCGCGCGTCACGAGGCGGTTCGATTGCGCCCCATGGCGAGGGCCATGGCGGCCGGAGTTCGCCGGAATCGAGCCGGCGACGGCGAGGGCGACACGAGTCGCCGCAGAGAAGGGGATTAGGGTTCGTCGAGGCGGCGTGGTGGGGAAGAGAGTGAGCGACCGCTCGGGTCGGCTGGACCCGAGCTGGTCTAACCCAACCCACTGGGCTCCACTGACATGTGGGCCCAGGGGCAAAATTGGCATTTCACAAATTCCATAAATACCGAAACTTTGAAAATTCATACTAAATGTTGAATAGCTCCAAAAAAATAATTAAAAATATGAAAATAGATCAGCATAAAATTCTCTATCATAATAAAATATGAAATAGAATTTTTGAAGTTAAACAAGAATAAGTTCAAATTTGATGATTTAAATAATCATTTAAATCACACCTTTTATTTTCAATAATGAAAATAAGTACATAAAGTATTTTGGACTTTAAAAACACCTTGACAACATTTCAAGGTTGTATTTTACTCTAAATAGAGTATCCCCAAGTGATTCTTAGTATTAACCTCTCACATGAAATAATAACGACATCTGGAGGGGGAAACAAACCCTAAAAATGGAATCATGCATAATTGCTTCTTTAACCATTGCCCTTATCTGGACAATGATGCTATTTTTCGTAACCGGAGGACAAGGGTCAGTCCACACCTTCCAACCGCAAAACTTTGCAGTAGTTCAGTGCAAGTTCATCGCTTGCTCATGTCATTTGAGTATTTCTATCAAATTACTTGCAAAGTATTATGGTTATCACTATTGCACAAAAATCAAAACCACTACTTTCATAACTATGAATATGACTATGTGGTGGGCAATGGAACCATGGATTGTGTTGATATGGTGGAGGTTCCATTGCACGGGTTTATATCCATCTAGGATTAAACAACAAATGTCGCCAGTGATTCTTGTGCCGTAATACCCGTGTTAACCATAAGATCCGGAGTGGGACGGAGTAGTCAAAAGTGTTTCCACCTCTCGTACATCAACGGATGCGCTTTACCGTAGACACTTGTATCCAGTTGGGCAAGCGGTAGGTCGGGGAAGCCTTAAGTCCCCACGCATAGTCCGTAGACACTTGTCGCTCAAGAACAAGCGTAGGTTGGGGAGCCTTAAGTCCCCACGTATTGCGGTCTATGATGGGTTGCAGCCACCGGCGTAGGAGTGTATGGTTAACGAGTCCCAAACCGTTGTCGTGGTCGGGGTCCATCCTGTAATATGGTGAATAATGAGGACCGACGAGGACCCGTGGTCGGCGCATGCAACAAAGGGTGGGTGTGCGAGGCAGCGGAGGAACATGATTGGCTAGACCTTATACCGGGCCTCACACCAAAGGAAGTGTGGACGGGAAAGCTGCCCGGCTGGCACCAAGGTTAAGATCTCTTATGGGTAAAGCAACACACCTCTCGCAGAGTGTAAAGAATCGTGACTCCGTCACTCCCCGTTCCGGATTGAGGAACCGCGAACGCGGCCGGAAAGGAGCTCCATGAAGTTCTAGTAAACCGGTGAAGGCCGACTGGACATAGCTCTTTGAAATAAAAGCAATCTCTTGAAGAAATGTTTATCAAAACTTGCATTGGTATTAGACTTTCTCGGTCTAATATCGTAGCTAGTGCATTAAACACCTCTTATCTATAATGAACTTGTTGAGTACGCTCGTACTCATACCACTCTTAAATCCCATGCTTAGATTGTCCGAATCGTCCGGAGGAGGACTACGACAACAATGAAGGAGCCGAGATCATCGGCTATGAAGAACCCGACCTCTCAGAGGTGTTGAAGGCGTAGACTATCTCATAGTCTACGGATCCGGGAGGCTTCCGGAGGAGAACAAGCCTAGAGACATTCAGTAGTAGTAGTAACCGAGCAGCCCGAACTCTTAGTATTTAGCTGCTCGAGGCAATAAATGTATAGTTTAATGAGACTCCTATATTGTAAGTTGAGTTGGGTTCACCTCGAACCCAGGAGTATTCCTCTTAGGACCCAAGAGGAGCTCCAAGACAATATATGTTTGATGCTTGTAATAATAAGTGAATGAGTTATGGACCCCGCTATGTTCTCGTTGTACTACTCGAGGGATGTAATATTTGCGGAATGGTACTTCGTGAATGTTATATCAACGACCGGCATACTACAACATGCAAGTGGTATGCAGTGGTCACCACAGCTTGGTATCGTAGCAAAAGCTTTGACCTTAGGTTGGAACCTAGTAAATGGGACTAAAACGTTAGGAGTCAAATAGGATTAGTAAAGAGTTCTCTAAAAATATGGTGTATATTCAATTGAGAATACAACAACCATATCTTTTAGTGCGATAATTCTTTATTATCTCTATTATGATGCATTATTACTAATCTCATAATCTTTCTATTTCTACAGCCAACATGGCAAGTTCACGACCGGGAAGAAACGTGAAAGTTATGGATTCCACACCGAACGAGTACCAAGGAGGACCGGCGTATATCCTACGAGCCATGTTACTAGAATTTGGGTGCGATCCCCGCATTCCAAGAAAGAAGTACATGTTCTATGATGGTCCGGTGTTGGCCAAGTGCAGGTAGGATTGCGACTTCCCGAATCTTTGGGAATGAGCGTAGTCATGCCACCGGGGAAGCAAGGACAACCAATACAGCCTACCATATAGCTGTTATGAGAGCCATAACCGATATTCGGGAGCATAAGACGAAAGCGCTTATGGGTTCCGAATTCACACACATTCCTCATATGGAGGAGGACAATGATCCCATGCCGAACCATTTCAAATATGCCAAAAGTAAACCAGCCGAAGCAGCCAAATACATGGACAATAGCCGTAACTTCCTATCATTACTCTTTCAGCTTGAATCATCATCTGATAGGAGCAATTGATACGATGCTTGAGGAGTTCACTGAACCCAAGGAGGAGAGTAGGGGGAAAGAACCCATGGAGAATGTGGTACACACACCAGTTTATTCAGCTGGTGACTACATCAGTATTGATCCACTTGCACGTGAACCTACACCTGTTACACCTGGGAACTATCTGGGTAGTTCCTATGGGGGATACGAAGGCGGAGAGGAATCCGGAAACAACCAGCGTTCCGAGACTCCTATCGAGAATTCTAGGGGTTGGCGTTGGGGATCGGATACGGGAACTCATAGTACCACCGCGTATTATGATGGAGAGATGAATGATGACGCAACAACCCGGAACCGGAGCTATCCTAGTAATGAAGGAGTGGATGGAGGATATCCGACACAAGTTGAGTCTGGTATGAGTTTTGGTAACCCTTATGGTGGGGCTACAGGAGAGTACACCCGATGGGTGGATTACGATGCACCGAATGATCAGCTTGTGAACACCGATTTCGCCCTAGGATCATCGTCGGATTCCGATTATCAGCCAACGGGAGACCTTATGTTCCAGTGTTTTGTCAGAGAACGACACGTTCGACCGGATGGAAGCCTGGAATGTATCGGGAGTGAAGATCGACTAGAAGTCTACCAAGAGAAGCTAAGCTACAATACACAAGTACCACGTGTATTGTAGAGTGTAATATTTTGTAGAAATTTGTATATATACTTTAATAAGTGAGTTTGCATACTCACATCGACTTGAGTATTGTAATAAGACTACTTATGTATGTAAATATATGGTATATGTTTTGTATGATTTGGATTTGCTTCTTGATTTCCATTGCGTGACTAGTTCTCGTGCACAATGTTGAGCTCGTAAAACTTGCGCATGGAGTAACTATGAGTATCATCTTGTGTTGCGTAACTAGGGGTTATGTCGGGAACGCTAGGAGACGAGATCGAAGCGCAGCGCATGGAGCGCGAAGCCAAACAAAAGGAGGAGGCTGAGGGTGCAGCCAGAGATCAGTTTCCACCACCACCACCACCCATGACGCAACAGAATTTCATTCAGTACATGCAGATGGTTGAAGAGCGACAACGAGTAACGTTGGAGCAGCAGAACAAATTCTTCCAGGATTTGTTGCAGCAAAATAGGGTGGAGAGACCTGAGAACCAGGGAGTCACACTAGCAGACTTCCGTAACACCAAGCCCATATCCTTTGCATACGCGCCCGAGCCAATGGACGCGGAAGACTGGCTCATGGACACTGAGCGAAAGCTCAACACTGTTGGATGCAATGACCAGGAGAAGGTCCGTTATGCTACACACTTGTTGTGTGGACCCGCCGCATCATGGTGGGATAACATTGTAGCCGTATATCCGGCTGGAAAGGTATTCACATGGGAGGAGTTCGCAAGGAAGTTCAGGGAATCCAATGTCCCTGAAAGTATTGTGGAGTTGAAGCGTCGAGAATTTGAAAGTCTCGAGCAGAAGGACAAGGCAATCCTGACCTATGTCAGGGAGTTCTCTAAACTGTCCGGTATGCTGTTGAAGAAGTCAACACCGAGGACAAGAAGAAAAAGAGATTTCTGAGGGGGTTAAGTCCCCAGTTCAAGGTACAGCTCCGAATGATGAGAGCAACTGAGTTTCAAGAGTTGGTGGATGCAGCCATCACTCTAGAAGATGATTTCAAACAGTTACAAGAGGAGAAGAGGAAGAAGGCCAAGTTTGAGCCTAAGAGGTTTGTTAGTAACAAGCCCAATACCAGCTTGAGTTTCAAGCCACGTATAACAACAACAACAACAACAACAACAACAGAGGAGGACTACCAAGGATATCAGGCAGCAAATCAGCATTCCGTATCGCCAATCCAATGGATTCAATATGGACTCATGGCATTTCGCCAAGGATTGTAAGAAGCCAAAGATAATATGCTTTGGTTGTCGCCAGGAGGGGCACATGCCGAAGGACCGCCCAAAGAGAAACACTGGAGGAGGTCAATCTGGAGGAGGAGGAAGTCGAGGAAACACCGGAGGGAGCCGGAAGAATAAGAAGCCCTTCGGCAAGCTGAATTGTACCAGTCCGGAGGAGGTGGTCAACTCGACCGAGCGGTGATAGGTACGCTCCGGATACTCACTCATCCCGGCAAAGTACTTTTTGATACCGGTGCAACTACATCATTCATTTCTCAACAATTCATCATCAAACATGGGATTAGTTGCACTAAGTTAGATACACCCATAACCATACTTTCTGCGGGGGAACGATAGTAGTAACCCATGCCAAACAAAAACAAGTCATTATGATCAATAAGTGCGCGTTTGACGCGGACTCGTTCATTTTACCGATGAAGGACATTGATGTCATTCTTGGTATGAACTCGGTTGGAAGCTAATGGAGCATTGATCGATCGTGTGAACAAGACTGGTATCGTTGAAAAGCCCCGATGGAAGTAGAATGATCTACCAAGGCGACAAACATACACAGCATTGAAGTTGAGCTACAACCGAATAGCATGAAGGAGGTGAAGTTAGAGGATATACCTGTAGTAAATGAATTCCAGGATGTGTTTCCTGCAGAATTACCTGGTATGCCACCAGATAGGGAGATAGAATTCACTATCGACCTAATTCCAGGAACAACACCGATTGCCAAAGCACCATATAAGATGGGGCCTAAAGAGTTGAAAGAACTTAAGGAGCAATTGGACGACTTGGAACAAAAGGGATTCATTCAAGAGAGTGTTTCACCATGGGGATCACCCGTGATCTTCGTAGATAAAAGGGATGGAGGAAGAAGGATGTGCGGAGACTACAGGAATCTAAACAACGTCACAATCAAGAACAAGTATCCACTTCCAAGAATACAAGATCTATTTGATCAAGTTAGAGGCGCGGGAGTCTTTTCCAAGATTGATCTAAGATCCGGTTATCACCAGATAAAGATCAAGAAGGAAGACGTTCCGAAAACTGCCTTTGTCTCAAGGTATGGACACCATGAATATCTTGTAGTACCTTTTGGATTGACCAATGCCCCAAAGAATATTCATGAATCTCATGAATAAGATCTTCATGCCATATCTAGACAAGTTTGTCATCGTATTTATCGATGATATCCCGATATATTCCAAGAACAACGCCGAACATGCCGAACATTTGAGGTTAGTGTTGCAAACACTAAGGGAACATCAACTCTATGCCAAACTTAGTAAGTGTGAATTTTGGCTAGATCAAGTGGAATTTCTTGGTCATGTCATTAGTAAAGATGGAATCGCTGTCAACCCGAGTAAGGTAGCAAGCAGCTTCTAGAATGGGAAGCACCCAAGACTCGTCAAGGAAATCCGAGGATTCCTAGGAATGGCAGGATATTATCGGAGATTCATTGAAGGATTCTCCAAGATAGCAGGACCAATGACAAAGCTGTTAAGAAAGAACACACCATTTGTGTGGTCGTAGGAGTGTGAGAAGAGTTTTCAAACTCGAAAGAGAAACTCACCACAAGACCGGTGTTAGCAGTTCCTGAAGTTGGCAAGGATTACACCGTGTACTGTGACGCATCCAAACATGGATTGGGTTGTGTACTCATGCAAGATCGGAAAGTGATATCTTATGGATCGAGGCAACTCAGACCTCATGAAGTAAACTATCCAACACATGACTTGGAATTAGCAGCAGCCGTATTTGCACTCAAAACTTGGAGACATTTTCTCTATGGAGCTAAGTGTGAGCTCTATACAGCATCATAAAAGCCTCAAATATTTCTTCACTCGAAGGAACTCAACATGAGACATAAAAGATGGCTAGAATTGATCAAAGATTATGATCTCGACAATCAATTACACACCAGGGAAGGCTAATGTTGTAGCAGTATGCCCCGAGTAGGAAGAGTACCTGAGGAGTGGAACAAGAAATATCACCGGAGTTGAGGAAGGAAATAAGCCAAGCCCAAATACAACTTTGGGAGAAGGAAGCCCATGAAGGATTATCGGCGTTGCAAGTAGCCGATGAGTTGAATGTCAACCTCGAAGAATGAGATAATGATGGGTCAACCGGACGATCCATTCATCGTGGAGGAGATGAGAAGAATAGATGAGGGAAGACCATCGAATTTCACCGCGGAGAATCTGGATCATTATGGTTCCGTAAAAGAATTTGCGTTCCGGATATTGCTGAAATTAAGGAAGTAATACTCCGGAAGCTCATCAAACACCATATTCCATACATCCGGGAAGTACAAAGATGTACATGGACTTAAAGGAACTATTCTGGTGGAATAACATGAAGAGGGAGATAGCACAATATGTGGCAGTAATGCCATACCCGCCAAAGAGTGAAAGCAGTAACACCGTAGTCCCAAGCAGGAAGTTACAACCTTTACCTATTCCGCAGTGGAAATGGGAAGAAATAGGGATGGATTTCATCACCGGACTACCCATGACTAATAAAAAGAAGGACATGATATGGGTAATCGTGGACCGGCTGACGAAAAGCGCACACTTTTTAGCGGTAAACCAGCAGGATAAAGGAGAGAAACTTATCGATCTTTACATCAAAGAGATCGTGAGTAAGCATGGAGTGCCTAAGAAGATAGTATCGGATCGAGGATCCGTGTTCACATCAGCATTCTGGAAGCAACTTCACGAAGCTTTAGGATCCAAGTTGGACTATAGTACCGCTTATCATCCCCTGCACCGGTGGACAAACCGAGAGAACCAACCAGATCTTAGAAGATATGCTTAGGGCTTGTGCCCTAGACTTCGGAGGATCATGGGAGGAGCACTTACCACTAGCAGTAGTTTTCATACAATAATAGCTATCAAAGCAAGCATCAAGATGGCACCATTTGAAGCTCTCTATGGAAGGAAGTGTAGATCACCGATATGTTGGTATGAAGCCGGAGCAAGCAAAGAGTTCAACCCTGATTATGTCAAGGAAAAGCAACAAATCATTGACATTATCAGAGACAGGCTCAAGATAGCCCAAAGTCGGCAAAAGAGTTACGCCGATCAGAAGAGGAGAACTTGGGAGCCACAAGTTGGAGACATGGTATATCTTAAGGTAAGCCCGATGAAAGGACTTCGTAGATTCTGAGTAAAAGGAAAGTTGAGCCCTAGATACATAGGACCTTTCAAGATACCGAGTCGAATCGAGGTTTAGCCTTTGAATTGGATCTACCCGGAAGGTTAGCACAAGTTCATAATGTATTCCATGTGTCACAACTCGAAAGTGTTTGAAGACCCCGGATGAACCAATATCACATGATGAGCTCGAGTTACAACCAGACTTGACATACATCGAGAAGCCAGCCAAGATTCTCGAGGAAAGCCGGAAACAACTCAGAAATAAGGCGATCAAGTATTGCAAGATACAATGGAAGCATCACCCCGAGAGGGAAGCCACCTGGGAAAAAGAGGAAGACCCGAGGAAAACATACCCCGAACCGTTCGTGTATTACAACCACAACTTCGGGACGAAGTTTTCTTTAAGGGGGAAAGGCTGTAATGTCCCAGTGTTTAGAGACGATCGAGGGGTAGATTTTAGAAAGGGATGTGCATTGCATTGCAAATTTCGGGGAAATTTCGCGCTTTTAAACAAAAATCGCATCGAAGGGGGACAAGTTTCTCTCTCGACACCTTACATGGTTAGGGTTTCGAGAGTGCGACAAACTTGCATCCTCACTCAACTAAACTAGGGTTTTGAGTTGAGAGGGGAGAGTTGGAATCACCAACTTAAGTTGCATGATTGAATTCTAAATTAAGTTGTATGATTGAATTCAAACCAAATTTGAATTTGAATTTCAAATTCAAACATCAAGTTAATATCTCATAACTCAAACTTGAGATAATTTAATAAACAATCTTAAATAATCAAAATATAAATAGAACAATTAATATCTAAAGCTCAATAGAGAAAAATTGGAGCTTTATTGATAAACACACATAGATACATTGTCTTTTACAATATCCGTAAATAAAATATGAACATTACAACATATTACAAGAATTGGACAAAAATAGAAAAAGAAAAGAAAAGGAAAATTACAAATCAAGGATCTGTCCTAACACTACAAGATAAACTTCATTTATTCTTGTACTTGATGATCTTCATGATCATTGGAGCAACAAATTGATCCCTGCACATATTCACAACAAAAGAAGAGTTATGCCAAGTGGCTAAGGAAAATGAGCAGATATGATCAACTCTGCCGAGCTGATCCTCTCAATGTCCCAAGTGCAAAGTATCTAGTAGACACACACACACAGCCTGCTCACAGGGCTGTGTGCATGCAGCACACATACAAGGTGAGTCACCCAAAGGGAAAGGTGGAGCCGTCGACCAGGGGAGCAAGAGCCAACCATATAAAAACTTTTCCACCACAAACCCTAGCTCACTCATCGACCAAGCAAGCAGGTAAGTCACCAGCACCAAGAACAGCACTAAGAACACCAAGAACATGTGAACAGCTAGAGCTGTCTCATCTATTCACAATCACCAGAAATTAAACCAAGACCTCAAGCTTGCTAGGAGGAGCAGGGCAAGCAAAAGACCACCAGAAGCAAAACCTCTACACCAACACCAAAATTTCTAGGAGATGGAGTGAGGTATACCAAGCATCATGAACAAAACTGCATGGTTTTGTTCATATATAAG